>NW_015647431.1:1095280-1105454 GCF_001515625.1 Sinocyclocheilus rhinocerous
GTTATATTTTTTAGTAATTTTAGTTATATATATTCAATAAATAATAAGTTCTTTATATTCAAGTTTCAATAGACAATTAGATTTTTTAAAAATGTGACTATAATTTCATATGCCAGGCTTTATAAATAAAGCTTCATTTGAAAACAGTAGAAATCAGTGTGATGTTCACATACGCATGTACACACCATCAGCTGCAGCAGCTCATCTTCTGTACACTCATCCAGGTTAGTGTTTTTTACCGCCACTAGCCGGCCTGACAGTGTGTGTCGTGCCATGCTCACCTGACTGAGGTTATTAAAGCCCCGGCCTGCACACACACAAACACAGTGATACTTCTCAATCTACGCTACATGATATAAACATGAGACTTCAGGGAATAACTAACACATCATACTATATAAAGCATGTCACGGTCCCTACCCAGTTGTGAGAGCAGCTGATAGTGGGCGGGGTCAGTGGAAAGATCTGTGATGTCATCTTCATCCGTCAACACAGAACACGGAGAGACATCACTGCTCTGTCACACACATAAACACACCACACAAACGCACATGAACAAACATATAGTGCACACACACACACAACTCTACCTCATATTTAAAACACTCCACACAATGGTGGTCAGGGTTGTAATTCTGGTTAAGGCATCACAAGTAAATAGAATTAATAAGGCACTTCCTGTCCTGTGACTATCACTAATGTGATGCTAGAGGAACTTCTGGACTAAGCAGATGTTCCAGCAACTGAGGTCATGGATGAAGTCGCCTAAGCTTTCTGGTCTCAGATCAGTTTTATTATCCTGCATGATAATACTGACTGAGAAAAAGGGTTATTATTGTTAACTAAAACTTTTTAAAAAATGTTAATTTAAATAAAGCTGAAACAAGTATAAATAAAATATAAATATGGTAAGACTTTAGATTCGGGAACATGTTCATTATTACCTAAGAGTTTTCTCAATAAACTCCTAATTTACTGCTTGTTGATAGTAAGTAAGGTTGTTGTTGTAGTAGTTATGATTATGTATTGGGTAGAGTTAGAGGACCTAGAATATGGTCATGCATTATATGTGTTTTATAAGTACTAATAAACAGCCAATATGCTAGTAATATGCAATCTAATAAGAAACTATTTAATAGTGAATAGTGTTCCCTAATCTAAAGTGTTACCATAAATATTACATCAATAAATATATAATAAATATTTGATGAGAAACTTAAAATGAAAATGAGAAACTGGAAATAAATAAACTAAAACTGAACCAAAAATAAATAAATAAATAGAAATAAAGATACATAATACAAAATAACAGAAAAAATAAATAAATACAAAAGCACATAACATAAATAAATAAAAATTAATTACAATTAAATTAAAACTTAAAATATAATAATGAAAGCTAATTCAAAAATATTAATAAAAACTATAATAGTAATACTAAAATAACACTACGGAGAAACACTGATCTTTCGCAGATCAGACAATTTCTAGTTAAGATGGAGGTTAGTGGGTTGCAGAATATTTAAAGGTATTAGTGAAATAAGAGACTAACATAAATAGCATTTCAGAAATGGCATTTACATGTTATCTTTTCATGCATTCCCTGGGATTAAAACACATGACCTTGGTTTTTGCTAGAGTCATTGAGCTACAGTAGTAATGATTTCTAATAAGAAAAAAATAAATTAAAAAAAGATTCAATTTAGTGATTAATTTCATAGTTTGTAATGCTTTACTCCAAGGTCATTCAATCCCTCATAAGTACAAGTCTTAAACCTCCAGGTTTTTTTGCTTTGAATAATGCTGTAATATTCGAATGCTGCGATTCATCAGTGCATCAAATGCATGCATTACATAACTCTGAACTGTAGGGGGTGATAGAGTTATATTCTGATCTCTGTGCCATTAAACCAGATTTGTTATTATTCGGTTAGCTTCTATAAACACGTCAACACTATAACATTTTAGACTTGAACTTCTTAAGCTTATAACTGTTTATTGAATAATTTTCTGAAAAGCCTCTTTAGACCATGAATGGGAAAGTGACCCAGATTGCTGCAGTCAAACGCCAAATATTTCTGCCACAGGGTGGGAATACCTAAAGACAACCCACAGATATCTCCTTCAGCCAAAGACACGGGACAACAGCACAAGTGAGCTTTCATCCAGAACCATGGAACAGAAACACTGCTTTGTGATGCCCAACACAATGGATCCACTCAAATCTCAGATCACACTTCAGGAAAACAGCAATCTGAAGCTCACTGGAGTTTGTGAATATGCAACGATGTTTCTCTGGCATGACTGTGCTCTCTCATATCCTACAGGGCTTTTCACACTGACAACTATTTGCAGTGACAAAGCAAACGGAAGTCATTCATTTTAAATCAGAGTCTGTGATTTAAGGTGACGTGGGCATCCTTGCCTGATGCCTTCAAACACACTGAAGCCACGATCTATTATTAGACTCTACTGACCGAGCACTGATGGCTGATGTCTTCATACTGCTCCTCTATGCTGATGGACTGGACTTGTGAGTGGGAGGAGATACAGGTGCAGTCCTGAGGGGAAGAGGGGAGGAGACATGAGACACGCCCCCCACCCCGCAAATGAATATGGAGATGAATACGACTATATCCACAGTATGAATATGCATGAATTGAGCAAGGGTGAGCTGAAGGGCAAAGACACGGCAAAAGGAGGAGATGATTATGGAAACGCTGCAGTGCAGAGTCAACCTTGCCATGTTTGATTAAGCCGAGGTCTCAGGAATGTTCCGTATTCAATGCAAAACATGAAACTATTTTTGTTTGTTTTTACAAAATGAGGAACAAGTTATGCTTATAGAACCTTTCCTGAATCTGGAACATTTCTTTATGACTTTAAAGGAATAGTTCACCCAATAATTAAAATGTGCTGAAAATGTACTCACCCTCAGGCTGTCCATGATGTAGATGAGTTTGTTTCTTCATCAGATTTGGAGAAATGTAGCATTCCATCACTCTGCAGTGAATGGGTGCCGTCAGAATGAGAGTAAAAACATCACAATAATCCACAAGTAATCCACATCTTATAATATTGTAAGAAACAAATCCATCATTAAGATGTTTTAGCTTTCGCTTCTGGCCAAAATATGAGTCAATAATCCATAATAATGCTTCCTCCAGTGAAAAAGTCCATCCCGTTGTCTTCTCATTTCAAATCCACCCACATATTTGTTTAGAGCTGTTTTAGCTTGTAAATGGTGCTTTATCTGTTTATATGTCTCTCCTGATTCATACAAGATGACTTTTTAACTGGAGAAAGCAGTATTATGGATTATGAGCTCGTATTTTAGCTGGAAACAGGTCTGAAGTTAAAAAAACACCTTGATGGATTTGTTTCTTACAAACATGCAGATTTTTGCTTCACAAGACATTAACTGGACTGGAGTGGTGTGGATTATTGTGATGTTTTTATCAGCTGTTTGGACTCTCATTCTGACGGCACCCATTCACTCCATTGGTGAGCAAGTGATGTAACGCTAAATTTCTCCAAACCTGTCCCAATGAAGAAACAAACTCATCTACATCTTGCATGGCCTGAGGGTGAGTACATTTTCAGCAAATTTTCATTTTTGGGTGAACTATTCATTAAAAAGACACATGATGACACACTTACTCTAATTTACCCTAATGTTATTTTATGAAATTACTTACAAACAATGCAAAATTAAAATGTTTTTAACAGCTGTTAATCATTTTGACAGCATTTATTTATGTATTATCGAGATAAACAACCCAACTTTTGTTTGTTTCTACAAACAAGTCATTCTTAAAGAACCTTTATTGAATCCAGAACATTTCTTTACGAGCGAGACACTGACACAAGCCTCCTGGATTAAGAGGTGAGGTGGAGGATCGGTGATATTAATGAGGACGTTTATTATTAAATGTGCTGATATCTAGGGAATAGAGAATAATCAGGCCATGGATATTGTTCAGCGAACATCTTCAGCCCATAAAAAACATCCCTAAAGCGCTACTACTATACTGAACACTAAACCCAGAATCCTCATGCAAACACATTCTGATACCCAGAAATAAACACAGAAAGCATGAAATACAGAATGCATTGAGCTTTGCGCAAACAAAGATTTGACTCTCACCAGAAACGACATGAGGTGCTTTTGGCTGAGCTGATGCTTCACTGGAGTTCATTTATCCGATTCTGGAGACAGTGAATAACAATTAGTCCATCTGCAAAAACACTCCTGCGGTGGTTTTCTGGCTGTTTCCAGTGTGTCACGCTACATTTTTCATTGCAAGAAAATTTGCCCGAAAAGCAAAATGTTTTTCGCTTACCTGGCTTTGCTCGGATTTCACTGCGTAAAACACACAGACTTCATCTCATCTTACGCTGCTCCATTAGAGTCCTATGAAGCAAACCATCAGCGGAGAAGCTTTCAAGCACATATCAGATTTTCAGGGCTTAAATGGCATTACATATGATCTAGATCCAAAGCATCTCATCTCTATATTCTAAGCTTACAGAACTATTTCTATAGTTTCTTAATAGTCTGATTTCAAATGCATCTTGTCTGAAAAGCAGCATTCATATTCTGGTCCTGTACTAGACGCCGTGTCCATGAACAGAGCAACCAGAATCAGTGTCTGGCTCCACTTAAACAACTGTATGAGTCTGATCTCCTCTCTGCTCGTGACATCCTCATCATCATCATCATCATCTTCAGTTATATCACTTGATAGGATGTCATATCTGTCTGGACGCATCAGCTCTGATATCGCCGCAGGTGACATTGGGAACTACTGTCCATTTTGTGTTGTTATGTAATTAATATTAGCGGCATCGTAATGAGTTCATGCTTGCCTGATTACACTTTATATTAAAAAGAAAAATATTAAATATTATTGAATGTGTGTAGCTCAAGATGAGGTCTCTTTGTTAACCTGCAATTGTAAATAAAATAAATCACGCATATTGGTGCACAACACAGCAAACAAATAGATATGCATAAACATGCGTGCCCAAATTAGATGATATGTTAAATATTAACTATGAAATTATCAGAGCAACTAACAGAAGGTGTCCTTCCTAGTCCTTGACAGTGACCACATGTAGGTTAACAGGGTTAAGAAAAAAAAATCTTTAACAAAGAGTAACGGTGCACTAGAAGGGTCTAAAATAAGCTGGACTTCAATATTAAATCCACCCTGTTTCATATGAATTATGTTTAATGTTGCATTAATGCATTTGGCGACTGTAGTAGAGATTTTTGACATGATTTAACGTTAATAATGCGGGATTAACATTATTCGCACGTGCTACAATGACTATTATTTTCCAATATTACGCATAGCAATCATTTTCAGAGTTTGGTGAGAAGCTCAAAGCCAGATGTAACAAAAACTCACCATTGTTATGCATGTGGATGGAGGTTCTGCTGTAAATTGATTTTGACGGCGGGCGTCAGTTCTGGGCAGTTACAGTTAACGTTACTTCGGTCACATCACAGTTTTATCGTATGAGGAAAAATCACGCAGCGCCTCTCACGTTTACCAATAACATTTATAAGTTGACTTGCCAAAGCTTTTCTTCACAGTCCCAGCTGATCACGCGTCACGCTTGACGTATCGGAGATATTTACATAATAAAAGTCGCTCTCACACGCCGTAAGGTTGTGCATAATAAAAACACCATTTAAATCATCATTTAGGATTCAGTTTAAAATTATTAACGATATTTATCCCTGTAATGAGTTCCTCAGACACAGATCTAATTTGGCTTGTAATGAGCGCACCTTTTGTGAAGCAGACATAGAGTATGCAAATTGTCTAAAACATTCTGGGATGACTTTTATGCTTGGTTAAGTTTGAAGTTTGTAATACCTGACTTTGATTTTAAAATTGAAAAATATTTGTCTTTTCTCGGAACTTTGATGGTGAATTTTTAGTTAATAATATTGTGATTTTGGCGAATTCATTCATTCATAAATTCATAAACACACACACGCACACGTTCTTACTTTTCAAAAAAGATTTAATAGTCTTCTTTAAATCTTTAAAACGCATGTATCATTTAAAAAAAGCCATTAAAACAATGTAATCCTTTGATATATTTTTTGATGATTGAGTCCCTTGTATAGTTTTTTTTTTTTTTTGGGAAAGTTTTTCTGCATTTATTTATTTTTCTTTCTTAATATTCTAATTGTTTTTATTTTGTTTATATATTTCTCTTTGTTGTGCTGCTATTTGGACTTATTGTAATTGTATTAAGATTGTTCTTACTGTTGTTTACCTGGTATTTGTATGTTCTTTTCAAGCAATAAAAAAATAAAAATAATAATAATTTAAGATTTTTTCATGAAAATAATAAGAAGTGATCTAAAAATAGTGGAAAGCCTAAATTAAATTGCACTTTTAGAATCCCTAGAATAATTGTACAAACTGTGTTTATTTTTGAATAAGGGACTTAAACATTCAGAATTAAATCTTACTTTATTACCTAACATGTAGAAAAGAATTTGACCAATCTCCTTTCTCTTTCTCTATTATTATTATTATTGTTGTTGTTGTTTGCTGGTTAAAAACATTAATATGTATAATAATGTTTGTAATTGTCATCCATAAATAAATAAAAAGATCGCTCAGGGACTTTTATCACAAACAAATGTCGCGGAATATATGACGTAATTAGAGCTCACTGACGCTAGATTTGCCCTCAACGCTTCCCCAAGCCCCTCCCTCCCGCGCGCTCTTCGCTATTGTCTCAGACGCTCGAAGTGACAGGAGCCACATGCAGCAGTAGCGCTCAGGAAAAAGACGGAATTCAA
This sequence comes from Sinocyclocheilus rhinocerous, assembly GCF_001515625.1. Lineage (NCBI taxonomy): Eukaryota > Metazoa > Chordata > Actinopteri > Cypriniformes > Cyprinidae > Sinocyclocheilus > Sinocyclocheilus rhinocerous. Next base: position 1,102,113 of record NW_015647431.1, read on the forward strand.
GTGAACTAAAGGTAAGAGAGAGATTTTCCGTTCTTTGTTAAGTCATGCGCGTACATTTGAGTGTATGCAGGGAGAGTGGATGAGTTTGACGGGTTGTAGTGGGTAAAATCACGGATGTGCTGAGGGAGGCTCATATAGACGTTGGCTCTTGTGCATCGGGATCAGATCAGTGCATTTCTGTGTATGTTTTGAAGTGAGTGATCAACGGATGAGTAGATGTGTTTTCTGAGTGTCATAACTCTGTTCTGGATAATCTGATAGGACATCTGCAGGCATTATGAAATCTGTTGCATCAGATCAAATGGATTGTTTTTCCCCTCACACTGCATCATCATATAGAGCATCTCTGTGCTGCTTTTGTTCATGTATTTCCGCTCAGGTGTTATGATAAAAATAAATATAATCATCTGTATTCATCCTTATCAGTGGATCTTAGTGATAAATCACTGAAAGGTTGTGATTATGTAAAAAAAAATTTAATATGCCCTTCATTGTCATCACTGACATCTGATTTATGAATTTCATAATTCATGAACACGACTTGTTGACTTTCAGTGAACCAAACTTAAGACGTTTTGTTTTATATCTTATATTATTTATTTATTAAGTTAAAGAGAATACATTATTTGTATAAACAAACTAGCCTAACATTTTGAATATTAAAAGTAAAAAAAACAAACATTTTAATATATATATATATATATATATATATATATATACATTATTTTTTTTATTTTTTTTAACCATTGAAATAATCTGGTTTGTTCACAGTCATATTTCAAAATGCAACTGGAGCCCTCTGAATCCTGTCACATGCTTTTTTTGTTTTGTTTTAGTTTGTAACGGTTTAGATAATTGCAGACAGCTTGCTGTGGGTCAGAGGGAAGATTGATGAACAGATGACATGACATGCTGCTAATGGAGGTGTATTGACGCTTCTTGCCCTTAAGCAAAACGGGAGGCTGAGAATATATGGGACGAGTGTAATTTATTTCAGGTGTCACTTAGATAGAGCTTGTTGGAAGTCATGCTGGTATAATCACAGTGGCAGCCGTCATGAGCTCTGCATTAACGTCTGGATCAGACACAATGCTGCTGGAAGCGTTTGGATTCATGCCACTGCAGAGGCAGAAGAGCGTTTGAACAGCAGAACCGCACCCTCACAAACATACCTTTACTTTTGGGATGCGTCTGACAGCGGTGCTCGATGTGTCAATAATAAAATGACAGTCTGATGTTTGGATATGCTTGTTTTTCTCGTCCTGTGATGGTGATTTTTGCATCTACTGCCGAGTCAGGTTGAGATAACATTGGTTTGACCCTGAGACTGTCTGATTGATGAAGAGTCTGTTCTTCTCCACGCAGAGTTTGCTATAATGGGCTGGTCAGACTTTGTGGGCATGAGGCTCGATATTAAAAGAACAGGTTGTCATCGCAAGCTTTGCACTTCCCAAAACAGTAATAACTTCCTGGAGAAATACAAAAAGAGGAAGATCGTAAATATTCATGGATGGTTTTCTTGTTGTGAATTATTTGACAGAAACGCCTTGCATAGCTGCTTATCTTCTGACAGTAACAAGAGAATACATCGAGTTTTTCAGGTTCAGTGAATACCGGAGTTGTAAAGGAAACGTCTCGGTTACGTATGTAACCCTCGTTCCCTGAAGGAGGGAACGGAGACGTCACGTCGGAAGACCGACGAATTGGGATCTCGCTTAGAGAGACCAAATCCGACGTGACGTCGAGAGTGACCGACTGAAAGGGAACCACTAATATACAGTGACCTGAGGATTAAGTGCTTAGGATCTTGCTCTAAAGATTAGCTGGAAATAAAAGCAGGTGATTGCACTATAATTTGTAAAAAATAAACATTTTCTTTCAATTTCACTGGGAATGTATTCGCCAAGTAAGATTATTACAAGGAGTTTGTTGTATTAAATCATTCACCATGCACAATTCTAAATTCACTTTCACTTTTGTTTGGATTGTTTTGATCTCTCTGTGCACAAAACCCACATCCACACCCTCCTGAGTTTGACAAACACACACAAGGAAGGTGAAGCATCTTCACTGTGATAAATAGTTTGACTGTGACCCTTAATATGCAAAGTTTACTATGAAAACCTACTGTTTTTATTATTTAATATTTGAATGTATTTTATTCAGCAAACTAAATTGATGCTACAAAAGATTTCTATTTCAAATAAATGCTGTTCTTTTGAAATTTCTATTCATCAACAGTAAAGACTGGAGTAATGATGCTGAACATTCAGCTTTGCATCACAGAAATAATTTACATTTAAAATTATATAATAGAAAAGTTATTTTAAATTGGAATAATATTTCACAATATCTGTTCACAAAATGTATTTTCTGTTATCCTACTTTTTATTTATTTATTTTTAAATTTATTTATATATATATATATATATATATTTAGGTTTAATTTTTTTTTTAAAAATTTTGGGCGGGTGATTATTATAGTATTTATATTTTATATATTTTTATATATTATAGTATTACATTTTTGTAAAGGGAATTGTGGCCCTCAGTTTTCGTCCATTATAAAGCCAACCCATGTTTCTCAAATCAATATCATGCTCTGTAAACATCACCATGTACAATACTATGGGATTTTCTTCCCTCCAGACCTCAAGACAGGAAGTTCATGTCTGCTCCTTTAAATCGCGCTGGAGCCGTTGAGTTTCTGAACAACAGGAAGTGCCCCTCACTCCCCCCTCGGAGACAGCTGCGACGTGGCCTGAAGAAGAAAACAGTCAAGCTTTAGAGACAGTGACCCGAAAAACTATTTGGACACTAAAGTGCTGTTATTTTGTATTATTTTGTATTATTATTATTCATGATGTATATAATGTTTTTATTATTGTAGTCTAATTAATACTCAAATAATGTCAAATAATCAAAAATAACACTAATAAGAAATGGTTTCTGGGTAGTGCGCACTGAAACATAAAAATGAAAGGTATCAGTCATTAATAGGGATGTAACGATTAACCGGTTGAAAATCGATTCAAATATGTGACGATTCAAATCGGTTGAGATGCTAAACAAATCGCGATTCAATTAGGGGTAGGAGTTTATATGAATGTATGTCTGAGGGGAACTTACTGTCTTTAGAAAAGTTTCGATGGTATGTTTTCTTTTCCTCTTGCCTCTGTATAATGCATATTAAAGCTCATAAGTGCAGCGCTGCTTTGTTTACAGCGGAAACCAAGGAAACGCTTTAAGCGCCACCTGCTGGCAGAGAGTGAATCTGCATCTCATTCAGCTCGTCTGCTGTTTGCAGATATTTTTATTTATAGTTTCACAAAACTGAAGTCA
>NW_015647431.1:1105660-1106501 GCF_001515625.1 Sinocyclocheilus rhinocerous
ATTTAGCAAACGCTTTTATCCAAAGCGACTAACAAATGAGGACAATAGAAGCAATGAAAACCAACAAAAGAGCAATAATATATAAGTGCTATATTAGTATATTATTATAGTGTTATATTTCAATTTCACAAAGAAACGTGCAGTATTTTGTCTAAGCAATAATAAAAGGACACATTTAATTTATAATTTGCCTTTAAATTTGTAAAAAAAAAAAAAAATTTTTTAAAAGTGCATTGTGAATCTAATCTAATCGTGAGTTGAGTGAATCGTTACATCCCTAGTCATTAACAAACACAAATCGGTCAATCTCTAGTAATAATTATGGTGTTTTGATGGAAAATATAATTTTTGTAAGGGAAATAATAAACTGAAGCCTTTCACATAACTTTCCTTTTTACATAATGGTTATAATGTTAGGTCTTTATCTCTCGCTCAGTTAATACACACTTAATCTGCCAAACAGCTGGAGGAGAAAGACTCAAGCAGAGCTGAAATAGAATGAGGGAGAGATTATACACCCGTGCATCACAAACATGTTTCCATGCAGGCCTCTCAAAACGCACACACACACACTCATACGGTTATTAAATGTCGTGGTATTTTCTGTGTGTTTCAGGTATAGTCTGTGCATCTCCATGGTGTTTTGATACAGAGCAGGATGTGACATCAGCAGTCTTCACGTCTTCTGCTCGTGCGGATTGGGCATGAGTGAGGAGCCCTGCCCTCATTCGCCCAGCTGACCAATCAGAATGTTCGAGGTGAAGCCCATGAGCGTGGAGAAGAAGGACACAGCTGCAGGAACAGGTGTGTGTGTGTGTGTTTGTGTGTGTGTGTGTGTGGG
>NW_015647431.1:1108164-1115551 GCF_001515625.1 Sinocyclocheilus rhinocerous
TGTGTGTGTGTGTGTGTGTGTGAGTGTGTGTGTGTGTGTGTGTGTGTGAGACGCAGAGAGAGAGAGAGAGAGAAAGTTACAGGCTTTCTCCTGCGGTTAGTTACTACATTAAACCACTCCACTGAAGCAGATATTCAGTTATTCAGAAGATGAGGAAATTAACGTTCATTTTAAAGTCAATACAACATTTTCAGCCTGTCCAGTGTTGATGACATGTGTTTAATAGTTTATCATTACTGTTGTTTAAAGTGTGTGTCATGTAATTTTAGTGTGCATTGTTTATTTCAGGATAAATTTAGCATCAGGGATTGCCCAAGTTAATTTCAGCTAATCTGTCAGACTTAACTACAGTTAATCAAGCTCAGGATGTTGTGTTGATCACCACAGAACATATTTTCACCCGTCCATGAGTTTGAAAACATGAGTGTAAAACATATTTATGATGTGATGTAATTTCTTTCCACCTCGAAAGTAAACATTTTAGCATTTTAAAATGTTTAATTACAAATAATTAATTATTTAAAATTTTTTTTTACAAATAATTATTAATATTAATAATATAATTATAATGAATAATTATAAATGATTAACTTTTATAGTCATTTATGAATTTTGTTTTACATTTTTACTATAAATAGCAATGTCTACCTAAAAGTGCTTGACATAACCAGAAAAAAAATTTATATGCATAATAAAAATCTCCATGACTTGAATTTTGTTCATTTCCATGTCTTTTCCAGGTCTAAAAATCACACTTTTAAAATTCCCTAATTTTATACAGGTTTAACAAGACCAAAAGAACCCTGGTTCTTAACTAAAAATGATATTTGTTGAGGGAACAAATTAAAATAAGATGCTGAAATGTGATGTCAGCTTGCATCTAAATTTGAAGCTGTTTTCACTTATTTTAAACTTGTTTTTCTTCTTTTAATTCATTTTAAGCCATCCTGCGTCCCCCTGTAACTCTAGAATGATTGCCATGCACAGCTGTAAAATTGCTTTTCATTCGTTTTCAACAAACTGATGGACCATTTAAAATGATTCTCTGTGGTAATTGACCTGAAATCATATCATATTTTTAATTATAACTTAAGCTTAACTTCTAATATTGGGATTCTTTGGAATAATATGCTGAGCGGCAGGTGCTGAAACGCAAGACTTGCCGAATTTTCCACATGTTCCACAGACTGTGCAAAACAAGTTTCTAATCATGCAGTAGGCATCATTGACATGTAAACGTGGTTGGTCGTTTGCTAATGCATCTGTGTGACGTCCAGGGATGGGTCAGGATGATGCAGACTAATTATACAATGCTTTCATCATAGAATAATTCAGTCATTCAGAAATGTTGTTGCTATGCACATTCTTAGTGACATCACAAAGTTGCAGACATTTCAAAAAAAATCTGTTGATGAAGTTTTAAGTTCTGTAAGTTTTTAGTCTTGCTCTTATCTCATATCAAGAAAATAAGGACTCGTCTTAGTAAAGAACCGTAGATGGCGTGCATGGATTCGTGGATTGTCTCATCTTCAGACCTGTGGAACTGATTGAAGCACCCACTGAAGCTGAATGGTGTGTGTCTGTCCTGTAGATGAGGGCAGTAAGGTGTGTGACGGGGCTGTCAGCAGCTGCGGAGGGGATTCGCTGTATCTTTACGAGGGTCAGGACTGGGTCATCTCCCCCTCCTGCTCTCCAGAGGAACCCAGCGCCATCTCATCCATGCTGGCCGAGGAAACCTTCCGCTACATGAGTAAGCCTGTTCATGTGTTTGAATGTTTGGTTGCTATTTCTGTCGTGATTGCCGTTGTTGGGGAAGCTACTTTAAAACTGTAGCCTCCCAAAATACAAGCTACTCATAATTCATAGAGTTAAACTGCAGTCAGGTTGCAGTTGACTGTAGCTTGTTGAGTTTTTTGTGATTAGTCTCAAATAGGCAGTGTTCCTGAAAATATCAGGGATTTTTAAAACTAAAAAATAAAAGGATTTTAAGTTAAGGAGTTATAGACATTTCTTTGGTTCTTGTTATCTAGTTGCAAATTGCTCTTTGTTACTCTGATCTCTATAAAATCATTTATAAATATCCTTATCTAGGCTTGTTGTTTCGCCCAAAGATTTATGATATTCAGAGTTGTTTTTTTAATCATATTTTGATTAAACATTGACAAGGTCAAAAAATGTTTTAAAAAGGAAGCATATGCATTGATGAACTGTTTACAGTAAAATCAATAACATGCATTTAGAAAACACATTTGCATTTAATGCCAACTTTGAACTTGAACAGGTCAATTTAAAATAAAGCATATAAACCTTAAAGGAACACTCCACTATTTTTGAAAATAGGCTCATTTTCCAACTCCCCTAGAGTTAAACAGTTGAGTTTTACCGTTTTCGAATCCATTCAGCCGATCTCCAGGTCTGGCGGTAGCACTTTTAGCTATAGCTTAGCATAGATCATTGAATCTGATTAGACCGTTAGCATCTCGCTCAAAAAAGACCAAAGAGTTTCTATATTTTTCCTACTTAAAACTTGACTCTTCTGTAGTTACAAGTGTACTAAGACTGACGGAAAATGAACTCGGCTGAATGGATTCGAAAACGGTAAAACTCAACTGTTTAACTCTACGGGAGTTGGAAAATTAGCCTATTTTCAAAAATAGTGGAGTGTTCCTTTAAAGGGTTGAAGCATTTAGCCCTGAAATGGACAGTAAATACTTTATTTTATTAGCTTTTATTTTTTTATTACTTAGATTTTCAACTTTTATTTCTCAAACTTAATGTTATTTAGAATGTTTTTGCTTTTATTTTTCATTTTTAATTTGTTTTTATTACAGTTCAGTTTTTATTTTCCAGGATGCACTGCCCATATAAACAGAATAAATAATTCATGTTTGTTATAGGTTAATTTACATACTGTCAGAACAAATTAAAATCAATTAAACTTTCCGATGTTACATAAGGGAGAAAGAGGCATTTTAGGACAGCATGTTTGTTTTTTAACCTCAGTTTGCTCGGCAGTAAAACTGCGTGTACATAGTGATAAAAAATATATTGACTGTAACTATTTTGTATCATTATAATTATTTCATATCATTTGAATTTTAGGTTACACTTTATTTTAAGGTGTCCTTGTTACAGTGTAATTATACATTTAAGTACTGAGTAATATTAATTAACTACATGTACTTACTATATGATTAGGGTTTGGCTTAGGGTAACCTGCATGTTATTATGCATAATTCATTGTTATTATAATAGTAAGTACATGTAACATGTGTAACAAGGACACCTTAAATTAAAGTGTTACCGAATTTTATATAATTATTTTTGTAATTAATAATTTTGTAACAGGACACTGTGGGAAAAGTGGCTTGTTACTGACAAATCTACATTATTTTGAAAACAGCTGAGCTTCTATCACGCCTTTGAAACATGCAGTTAAGCTAGTAGCATTGCTGCTATTGCCCTACACTGGTGTGCATATGCTTGTGTGTGTGTGTGTGTGTTTGTGTGTGTGTGTGTGCCCGTCCCTGGCAAGGGCACAGGAATTCAGTGGTCAGGTCTCTTAAGTGCAGCTGACAGCAGAGCTGGCGGGAGGGAGAGGGACAGATGGATGGATAGAAAGAGGAGAGGAGAGAAGAGCAGTCATGCCGGTGCTAAACATACAGAATGAGGAGCTTTATGATCAATATGCTGCAGAAGGTGAGACCATATCGAGATTCGTACATGCACTGAGCATGTGTGTGAGCGTGTTGTTTTATTTTTAAGTATCTGTGCCGATCACAGACACTACAGGACAATGCAAGGTCATCTATAACGGACAGGGCATGTGGGGTGAACTCACGTCTGTGTGTGAATGCAGTATGTATTGTGTGTGTCTGTTTGCGTCGCTGCATGAAGGCATTGTTGAATGTTTCCTTTGACTTCTTGTGGCAGTTTTGTTGAGGGCATGTGCTGCTCATTTCTGCAGTGTATACAGGAAGTGGAGGCTCGTGTTTCTCTGCGTCTCTGTGACCAACCACTTGTGCTGATGTCATCTTTAAGAGTCGGTCAGTGCTGACTAATAGGGCTGTCACGATTATGAAATTTGGCTGCGATTATGACGATTAATTGCCTGTTTTAGGGCTTTGTCATAGGGCTTTTGTGTGACATACAGTCATGCCTTTCACATTTAGCAGATTGGAGCTGTGCGATGTTTTTAAAAAAAACACACACACTCTAAGTTTTGAAACAGAGCAATTTTTTTCAGTTCCTATTATGACTGTGTATATTTAAAGGGAAAGTTCACTCAAAAAAATTAAAAAAATTTTCATTTGCTCACCCTCAAGTAGTTCCAAACCTGTATGAGTTTCTTTCTTCTATTGAATATGAAAGAAGATATTATGAAGAATGTGGGCAACCAAACAGTTGCTGGTCCCCATTGACTTCCATAGTATAGAATAAAAAATACTATGGAAGTCAATGGGGACCAGCAACTGTTTGGTTGCCCACATTCTTCATAATATCTTCTTTTGTGTTCAGCAGAGCTATCCCTTCAACTACACAAACATCAGGTCAGTGGGTTCATCAAGATTTTTTTTTAGATTGATTTGACGTCAGTGTTCATTAGTCCTATTGATTTGATTCATTAACAGATCTGGTCCATAAGAGTCATTTGTTCATGAATCATGTTCTAATCAGGGGTCAGAGTGGATGGGCTCTCATGTACCTGCTGGACCACTAATGAGTGAGGGAGGGTCTTTAGGTCTCCTCTGAAAAGAGGCGAACACAGCCAGAGACATGCTGAGACGTTTTGCCCTAGTTTTAGGATGATGATGTGATACTAACAATAAACTGAGAGAGATAGAGGGGGCAGATGGAGGCTATTTCAGGTTTATAATCAGAGGGTTGAACATGAGAGGCCATGAACAAGAGCACAAAGTCATATTTTAAAGATTGAGAGGCATAATAGAAGATCCCAATACACCATTTACCAGCTTATTGATGAAAACTGAACATATTTCATAATAAACAACGTTTTCTGTAATGTTTGTACTAGTAAGATTATAGTAAAACCATAGATGGCTCCTTATTACAATGGTTTATGGTCTATATAAACTCAACTGGCAATTTTCACAAAAATCCCATAGCCATTACAGTACATTTTTTATGCGAAATCAGTTAATAGTCCGTTATTTAGTGTTTTATATTCAATTATGTCTAATCTAATTAATTCAAAGTCAAATCAGTTGCATTTAACAGATTAGAGCTGGGAGTTTTTTCTGCAATTACAGCTAATCTAATTAAATCAATTTCAAGTCAAATCAGATTCTTTTTATATCTGTAATAGGCAGTGCTATTTTACTATTATTTATACACTATTATATTAGTAGTTTTTTTAATTAGCTGTCATTTCAGTTTTAATTTTTTTGTATATTTCTTTAATCTTTTTTTCTTTTGATAATTTTATCACATAAACCTAAAAAAAAAAATATATATATATATATAAAATTTTAAATATTTTGCAACTAACTGCATTTATATAAGTTAAAGTTTTTCATCTAATATTAATATTTTATTTCAAATTTATTTCAGTTACCAAAAATGATCTTTAATAGTTTTAATTGTATTTTAGTTAACAATAACAGCACTGGTAATAGGATGACGGGTCACTCAATATTGCAGGTCAAACATTCATGTCTCACTGTTATTGTGTTCTGTCGTCGTTACATGCTTTTGCAAAATCCCAGGTCCCTCATTTTGTCTGTTTTAGAAATTTGCAGCAAACTGCAATGGCTTCTGTGATGGTAGAAGTGAACTGACCGTACGGACACCAGCTGATGGTTCACTGAGATCAACGGTCTCCACAAGTCTGTGATTACGAATGCGTCACTTATTGCTGAGGTTTGTTCATGACGCTTAGTTTATATAAGGTCGTCTGAACTAGATCGAGCGGATCAGAGCATCTGTGGCATGAGTCAGGAGTGTTTTTGAGGCTTGCTCAGTTCATGTGTTTTGTGTGGTAATGGACGTTCAGTCAGTGTGTGTTTGGGTTTGGAAAGAGGAATGTGTTGATGTCAGAGACAAAGTGCTGTGATTGTCAGGATGCTTCAGTTGAGTGAAGAGCACCATCTCGCCTCGGGTAAGGACAGGTGAGTGTGAGTGTGAGTGTGAGTGTGAGTGTGTGTGTGAGAGAGAGAGAGAGAGAGAGAGAGAGAGAGAGAGTGTGTGTATGTGTGTGTGTGTGTATTAGAGAGAGCTGGAGATTGAGAATAAATCATTTCAGTGATTGTATTTGGAATTTTGATGAATGCATGGAAATTTAGCATGTAAAGATGTACACTACTATTCAAAAGTTTGATTTAGATTTTCTTTAAATAAATTCATACTTTCAATCAGCAAGGATGCATTACATTGATCAAAAGCGACAGTAAAATACATTTATAATTTTACAAAAGATTTATATTTCAAATAAGCGCTCTTCTTCTGCTCATCAAACAATCCTAAACTAAAATGTATCACAGTTTCCACAAAAATATGAAACATCACAACTGTTTTCAACATTGATAATAATCAGAAATGTTTCTTGAGCAGCAAATCAGCATATTAGAATGATTTAAGACTGGAGTAATGATGCTGAAAATTCAGAAAACAGTTATTTTAAATTGAAATAATATTTCCCATTATTACTGTATTTTATAATCATATAAATGCAGCCTTGGTGAGTATACAAGACTTCTCATTTGCACTCATTCTTGTTAGTCTGATTAGCTAGATATTAATATATATAGAGTTAGGTTAAAGTTTGGATATTTACAGCAGGTTAAATATTTATCTATCATTGTTTACTTGGCTGTAGTTTGGAGGCAGATCTCCTGTGTGTTTTATTTAAAGTCTAGTTACATGTTAGTGTTGGTCATAAAGCAGATAATCTCTTAATCTGTGTTTCAATCTAAATGATCTGATGGTGACTCTGATTACAGGAGAATATCCTCTATTATATAACATAAACCATTAGCATACATTACTGTTACTGCTGTATGAGTGTTTATCATTCAACAGAGTCTATTTGGTCTTTACATTTCTTTCGGGTTCATCATGAGTACTAGCGGCAGCAGATTATTACTGTAACAGATCAAGAGAGGACAATGGCAATAGCGATTAACTTCAGTGAGTAAGAATGGATTGGCGTCAACATTCAGCATGAACTCTAGCTCTGATCATTTTCAAGAAGATCTTTTCAAGACTTGACTGTGGTTTGCTAGTGCAGAATTCATAAAACCATTTACACTAAATGAACTGATCCACAGCATAAGCTCCAGTGCGTCCTAGGTACATCTAGGTAAACGTGTGTGTGTGCGCGTGCGTGTGTGTGTGTGTGTGTGCGTGTGTGTGTGTGTGTGTGTGTGTT
>NW_015647431.1:1117003-1143039 GCF_001515625.1 Sinocyclocheilus rhinocerous
TGTTTAAAATAACTGTTTTCTATGTGAATATATTGTAAAATGTAATTTATTCCTGTGATGCAAAGCTGAATTTTCAGCATCATTACTCCAGTCTTCAGTGTCACATGATCTTCAGAAATCATTCTAATATGCTGATTTACTGCTCAAGAAACATTTTTGATTATTATCAATATTGAAAACAGTTGTGCTGCCGAATATCTTTGTGAAAACTACGATACATTTTTTTTTTTCAGGATTCTTTGATGAATAGAAAGTTCAAAAGAACAGCATTTATTTGAAACAGAAATATTTTGTAACATTATAAATGAGGTTACTGTCACTTTTGATCAAATTAATGCAGCCTTGCTGAATAAAATTATTGATTTCTTTAAAAAAAAAAAAAAAAGAATCTTTTAAAACTTGTTTAATTTTAACTGCTGTATTTTGGTGTTTGCTTGGTTTTTATTTTGTGTTTATGTAACTCTTGTGTTCCAACTTAGTTTTTGCCATGAAGATGCTGACATGGCAATAAAAATAAATCAATTACTACTTTTGACCCCAAACTTTTGAACAGTAGTTTAGTGCATGCAGTTAATAGTGAATCTGAATACGAGTGTTTTTGAATGCACTTTGGGTTTGTGCATGATGTTATTGCAGTGTTAGGAGTTGTGTGTTTGTGTATTGCATGTGTAGGGCTTGCCATATGGCGTGTGGGTGTTTTTGCACCTTCCTGTTTTGGTGCGTCTCACTGAATATGCACTGCTAGTATAGATGCCAGTATTTGTTTTTGTTTAGTTTTTTTTACATGCATTCACATTTATCTTGTGTTGTCTGTGTCTCTCTCACTATAGTCCTCAGTGCTGACCGGGTGGAGCAGATGACCAAGACCTACAATGACATTGACGTGGTCACACACCTCCTGACTGAAGTGAGTGATTGGTCAGCAAACAGCGAGTAAATGCTTTGTCTAGTTTGTTTTGGTTAGTAACAGCTCTTGATTGGTTGTCTGTTTGCATTACGGTGTCGTCCCGCAGAGGGATCGCGACCTGGAATTGGCCGCTCGGATCGGTCAGTCTCTCCTACAGAGGAACCACGTGCTGCAGGAGCGAAACGAATCTCTGGAGGAGCAGCTAGCGCAGGCCATAGACCAGGTACAGCATGCTTTGACATGAAAAAATTGAGGCTAAATGTGTATTAGCTGGCTTCAAAGTCTTACATGTAATCGCTCTATCAGGTTCATCAGCTTCAGCATGAGTTGGCGAAGAAGGATGAACTCCTCCGTATGGTGGCGAGCGCCAGCGAGGAGAGCGAGACCGACTCCAGCTGCTCCACGCCGCTACGTCACCCCACGCCCGCAGGGGCCGCTCTCGCCCTCAGCCAGCTGGAGGCCCTGCAGTCCAAACTCCTGGAGCTCGAGGAGGAGAACCTGTCTCTGAGATCAGAGGTGCGTCATGAGCTCTGGCTGATATTTCAGGAGCGTAAGGGTTTTATGAAAGCGTGACCTGATTTTCTGTCTGATTTTCAGGCCTGTCACCTGAAGACGTCGTCCCGCAGAGGGATCGCGACCTGGAATTGGCCGCTCGGATCGGTCAGTCTCTCCTACAGAGGAACCACGTGCTGCAGGAGCGAAACGAATCTCTGGAGGAGCAGCTAGAGCAGGCCATAGACCAGGTACAGCATGCTTTGACATGAAAAAATTGAGGCTAAATGTCTATTAGCTGGCTTCAGAGTCTTACATGTAATCGCTCTATCAGGTTCATCAGCTTCAGCATGAGTTGGCGAAGAAGGATGAACTCCTCCGTATGGTGGCGAGCGCCAGCGAGGAGAGCGAGACCGACTCCAGCTGCTCCACGCCGCTACGTCACCCCACGCCCGCAGGGGCCGCTCTCGCCCTCAGCCAGCTGGAGGCCCTGCAGTCCAAACTCCTGGAGCTCGAGGAGGAGAACCTGTCTCTGAGATCAGAGGTGCGTCATGAGCTCTGGCTGATATTTCAGGAGCGTAAGGGTTTTATGAAAGCATGACCTCTGATTTTCTGTCTGATTTTCAGGCCTGTCACCTGAAGACGGAGACCATTACTTATGAGGAGAAAGAACAGCAGCTGGTGAAAGACTGCGTTAAAGAGCTACGTGAGTATCTGCGTAGACTGTCAAGCTCCTAATTTAAGTCTGGCTGATATTTCAGGAGCGTAAGGGTTTTATGAAAGCGTGACCTGATTTTCTGTCTGATTTTCAGGCCTGTCACCTGAAGACGGAGACCATTACTTATGAGGAGAAAGAACAGCAGCTGGTGAAAGACTGCGTTAAAGAGCTACGTGAGTATCTGCGTAGACTGTCAAGCTCCTAATTTAAGTTAAACCGAGTCTGTGTACTGTCTACATGGGCGTCTGCTTTTGAAAGCAGCATCATAAACCAAATAAAACCTCATTAACTTTGTCCTTCACAAATGGACTGTAAAGGACCCTTTTTGTCTGTTGCAATACATATATGAAAAATACATGTAACTGCTGTTGATTTTGGCCAGTGTGCAATTTTGGAAGCGCCTTTAAGCTCAAAGAACGCCGATGATGCCTAAAAATGTTGGCTGGGCGGCTCTCTTGGGTTTGAAACAGAGCCTCAGTAAAATCACATCAGCTGTGTTTATATGCAGCTAAATAATCAGATCGGACTGGAAAGCCTTCATGTGAACACCACAATCAGTCCGACTGAGCTCAATCCGAATTCAGTTTGGATTGTATTGGAAGGGATGGTGTAAAAATGAAAGAATTTGATTAATAGGTAAAAATAATCATGTAAACATACTCTGCTCCGGTGACATTATGTGACGTCTGGCCGCTGCACATGTGCTGAAGTTTTGTTTGGAATGTATGTTGTGCACATGTAAACAATTATATGAATCTGATTGCTTTAGGGTTCATATAAAGAGAAAGCGGATTGGATTCATTCGGATTGTCGTGCATGTAAATATACGTATTGACTGCTGTGGGTTTATTTATTCGGTGTGTTTGATTAACAGGAGAGTCAAACAGTCAGATGGTGTCACTGGCGGATGAGCTCTCCCAGAAGAACGAGGAGTTAATGAGACATCAGGACGAGATTACACATCTCCTCTCACAGATCGTAGAGCTCCAGCAACGAGTCAAAGAGGTCAGGATGCATGCCATATTTAACACTTTTATTCAGCAAGGACGCATTTAATTGATCAAAAGTGACAGTAAAGACATTTATAATGTTACAAAAGATTCTATTTCAAATAAATGCTGCTCTTTTGATCTTTCTATTCATCAAAGAATCCTGAAGAAATCACGGTTTGCACAAAAAATATAAACCGTTTTCAACGTTGATAAGGAGAAATGCTTCTTGAGCAGCAAATCAGCATATTAGAATGATTTTAAAATATATTCAAACAGAAAACTGTTATTTCAAATAGTATTAATATTTCACAATATTATTGTTTTTATTGTATTTTTGATCAAATAAATACAGCCTTGCTGAGCCTAAGAGACATTCAAAAACATTGAAGAAAAACAAACTTGAATTTGACTGTATGTTGATGTATAATTGTGTATGTCTGTGTTTGTTTCTCAGTTGGCACTAGAGAAAGAAGAGCTGAGAATTCACCTGCAAGCCTCAAAGGAAGCACAACGGCAGCTCACAGCAGAGGTACAATACATACTGCAGCTCAAACAGCTCTGCGTCTGCAAATCTGGATTAATCTGGATCGTTCCGATTAAAACGCTGTGTTTTACTTAAATACAGTGTTTTAAGGATTAATCCGCTTGCTTTAAGATCTTAAAGCATTTTAAAGTTTTAAGGCAAAGCCGCTTAGTCACTGTGACTTAGAAAAGGCTGTAAACTCATGTAACTTCATTCATTCATGTGGTGTGTCCGTCTTATCATTGCACTTCTGCTGAACTTATGAAATGTGTCCATAAAGGCTGGAGTGTTATAACGTGTTACAGGACAGAGTTGGTTAATAAATGCAGTGACCATAGTGACCTGGAAGTGTTATGGTGATCATGTCTGTAATCTCATGTATATCAGGATATTGAACTCACTCTGCTGGCACGATAACACATTGTTTGGGACAATAAATTGTCCCAGACGTAACTGCAATAAACAATATGGTTGTCATTTTAAGACCATTTTATGAAACGCATCTAAACACAATGGGAAAAATAAAAATGATCAAGGTCGTACAATAAGTCGATAACGTGATTATGGTGACAGGCCTGCTCTGCTGTATTATGAGACATCCCAGCGGCCCGTGGAATATAAACTGTGTCTGTGTGTTTTAGCTGAAGGAGCTGTCAGACAGGAACGCCGAGTGTGTGGGAATGTTGCACGAGTCTCAGGAGGAGATTAAGGAGCTGCGCAGTAAGAACACGCCGTCTGCAGGCCTGCGCAGACACCTGTCGTACGGACTCTATCCTATGGTGAGAGACCTCCACACCTCCAGCTCTCTCACACACATTTGTTTGTTAAAATTACATTTTTTCCAGTCACATCTGTTCTTAATACAAGCCAGTTCAGTAACCTGCATATGTTAGATATGTTAGATATTCTTAATGCATTAATCTATTATATATTTTCATAAATAATTATAACCGTTATACTTTTATAATAGTGCATGAAATTTGGTGGCGATCGTGTGTTTTAATGGGTGGGTATTGTAATTTGGGCTATAATTAGGCACGTTTAAATAAATATGAGAAAAAGTATGGATGTATATATGATTGTATTATTACTGCATTAATTATTATTATGTAACATAATAGTGGTTACAATTATTTGCAAAAACATTGTATATATAGTATAGACATATATATATTATAGTATATAGACATGGAGAACCTCCCACAACTTCCCAGCATTATGTTTTGCATTGGCAAGCACAACTGTCAAGTTTTATTAAAATTTGTTGTTGTTGTTTGGTTTATTTCATTTTGTTTCATTTTACTTGTTTATTTTATTTCATTGTAATTTCTTGTTTATTTGTTTTATTTTGTTGTATTTCATTTTGTTTTTATTTAATTGTTTATTTCACTTATTCATTCTGCTTCATTGTTTTTATTTCATTTTTCTTTTATTTATTTTAATTGTTCATTTTACTTTTTTTGTTATTTTGTGTGTGTGTGTGTGTGTGTGTGTGTGTTATTTCATTTATTTATTTATTTATTTTTTTTCATTTTTCAGTGTTTTTGTTTATTTAATTTTTTTAATTTTTTTTACAATTTATTTAATTTGTGTTTTTTTTTTGTTTTTTTTAATTCATTTCATTTGGTTTTGTTTTTTGTTTTTTATTTGTTTTTAAATAACACTTATTTTTGCATGAACCCGTCTCTGTCTCTTTGCTTTGAGTTAACAGTTCTATAGTCATTGCTCATTTTTTGTGTGCTTCAGGATTCTTTGGCAGCTGAGATTGACATTTCATTTGGTTTTGTTTTTTGTTTTTTATTTGTTTTTAAATAACACTTATTTTTGCATGAACCCGTCTCTGTCTCTTTGCTTTGAGTTAACAGTTCTATAGTCATTGCTCATTTTTTGTGTGCTTCAGGATTCTTTGGCAGCTGAGATTGAAGGTAGTATGAGAAGAGAGCTGAGTGTAGAAGAGGAAATCACCTTTCAGGACCAGAGGTAATGCTCACCATTCTCCCTCACACACAGAGTTATGTTTATAATAGTCATTTTATCCTTCAGCAGGACTGACCTTTGACCACTGTCTGCTCTGTCTGAAGGTCGACCCATAAGCGTGTGTTCCAGACGGTGCGGTCTGTCAATCAGTCGGTGATGAGAGCGGCTGTCGCAGTGCCTCCGATCCCTGGCTCCGCCCGCAGCGGCGTGGTCATGACCCCAGTGCCCTATCAATCACACACACCCAACACAGAGGAACAAGCTGGAGATGTGGACACCACCAAGTGAGTGGGACTGCACAATGTGTTTATACCCACAATGCTTTTGTGTGTTTCTAACACGTGTGTGTGTGTGTGTGTGTGTGTGTGTGTGTGCGCGTGCGTGCTGCAGAGAGAACTCTCGTCTGGGTCAGCCCGGCTCTCCCGGAGGAAATTACCTTACGTCAGCCCTAAACTGCCTCTCCCTGCGGAGGCAGAACTTCCTGTGCGAGCGACAGTTCTTCCAGGTTGAGAGAGAGCGGAAGCTGCAGGAGCTGGCGGCTGCGGAGTCGGAAGGGGGCGGGAGCAGCTGCAGTTCACCAATGGGAAGCACCGTCTCGTCTTTCACCAACCTATCAGAGTTCTCCATCTCCTCCAGCTGTTTCAAGACATTTCTGCCTGAAAAACTGCAAATTGTTAAACCAATGGAAGGTGAGTAGAGGATAGTGTGCAGAAAAAAGAGCCAAGTTTTGTTTAGTTTTTTTGTTTTTTGGCATGTACTTTTTGGTTTATGTTCACAAGGGATTAAACAAAGTGTTAACTAATCCCTGTATGCACTGTGAGCATTTCCTGTAGCACTTTATGGCTTAATTCATAAATTAGTTTCAGCAAGTTAAATGTTATTTTTAGATAATTTATTAATCTAGATTATTGTATAAATATATTATTGTTAATGTGTGTTCATAAAATATATTAATGTTGAATTAATTCATGCATTTAATTAGTTTAAAACTGTTCAAATGTATTAGAATACACTACACCATTCAAAAGTTTAAGGTCAGTAAGATTTTGAATGTTTTTGAAAAGTCTCCGTGTCCTAACCAGACGTGACGCGACAAGATTCCAGCGTCAAGCAATTAGGCTGTCCACACCAGACGCGACACGACATCGAGATGCGACAGAATCACTCAAATATCACAGCCATTCAGAAGCGTACAGCACTCCCAACAAAATGGACACGTTTAGCATCTAATCATCTAATATTAAACCTTTTTACCATAGTTTGTATGTTGTTGTTCTAGCCACGAGGTCGCAGAAATAGAAACTTTGCGTTTGATCAAAAATACAGCAAAATAAGTAATATTATAAAATATTATTGCAATTTAAAATGTGCAATTTTCTATATGAATATATTGTAAAATGCAATTTATTTCTGTGATCAAAGCTGAATTTTCAGCATCATTACTCCAGTCTTCAGTGTCACATGATCCTTCAGAAATCACTCTAATATGCTGATTTGCTGCTCACGAAACTGTATTATTATTATTATTATTAAAAAATGTCTTATCCATGGTAACAAACTTTTGAACAGTAGTGTATATGTAGAAATTTAACATTTAACGTTAATTAATAAATTCAGTAGCAATATTGATCATTGTTCATGATGCCTAATGTTACAAAATTGCATATTATTGTAAAGTGTTGCCCTGTTTTTTGAGTATTTGTTCCTGTTGGCTTGATCTTCAGGTTCTCTGACTCTTCATCACTGGCAGCAGCTCGCTAAACCTCACCTGGCCACCATTCTAGACCCCCATCCGGGCGTAGTTACCAAAGGCTTCCGCCCTCTCCCTCAGGACAATGTTTACCACCTGAATGACCTCGAAGAGGACGAAGACCAGGAGAAACTACCATGGGAACATAAGAGAAAAGAGGAGGAGCCACAGGATGCAAAGATAAAAGAGGAGGAGGAGGAGGAGGAAGGAATCACGTTTAATGTGCGCTCATCGTCAACTCCGGAAGAGAAGAGAGAGAGGAGGTGTATCCAAAGTCCAGCTAATGTCCCGCTCCTTCCTGCATCCCTCAGGAATTCCCCTGTGCCCATAGCAACGGCCGTTTCCTTAGCAACAGCAGTTAACCTGACAGCCAGCGCTGCTCCTGCAGTTAGTTCTGGAATCTCAGGATCAGCGGCTCCACAGTTTGAGCTGAATCTCGGATCTAAAGCGCCATCTACAGGTAAATAACTGTCACTGAAGACACC
Organism: Sinocyclocheilus rhinocerous; assembly: GCF_001515625.1. Taxonomy (NCBI): domain Eukaryota; kingdom Metazoa; phylum Chordata; class Actinopteri; order Cypriniformes; family Cyprinidae; genus Sinocyclocheilus; species Sinocyclocheilus rhinocerous. The sequence goes on from NW_015647431.1 coordinate 1,124,848, forward strand.
CGTTTGTTTTCCAGTTCCTGTATAATAATGCATGTTTGTTGATCACTTTTTGTTTGTTTAGCTATAAATCCTGGGAAATATCAGAGCTCCACTTTTTCCACATACACCTTCACTACCTGCCGGATCCTGCATCCTAGTGACAGCACACAGGTGACACCCAGGTACAACATCTATCACCACTAATAAACAGCAGGTTAAAGGCTTGTTCACACGGGGACGAATATGGCGCGCGATTATCGCCGACGTTTAACGCCTCGTGACTAAACAAAGGGCGGCACACATTGATACCTAACGAAGTAGACCAAGAAGATGCATCGAGGCAAGATGAATGTAGAGCTGCTGGTCTCATTGGTGTCTGAACACAAAGGGCTTTATGACAAACGCTACAGCGACTACAAAAATCTCGATAAGAGGGAGTTGTTATGGAGAGGAATTGCAGATCAAATAGGATTCAATGTGTACCGGGGTATTTCTGTTTTTCATTAAGCGCCATCTAATGTCAGGGAGTGAATTTGCACATTCACTCGGCTCATCGCCTGCGAAAATCGCTTGGGTATGAACACAAACGGCGGCGATAAGCGCACGCGATAATCGTCCCGGTGTGTACAAGTCTTAAGGGTGTGAATCATTTTAGAACTGTCTTTATTTTTGCTGTTGTGTTCGGTGCCTTACTGAACTGCACATTTTTACTTTAGTAAGTCAGGAACCATCAGATTTTAGTATGCAAGTGAGTTGGAGACTGATTTGTTCATTATAAAGAACTTTTATGTAAAAACTAATAAAAAACACAAAAAAGAACCGATTCAAAAGTCATCCGCTGATGAATCAGAGTGGTTGCACTGTATGTTTGTTAATGTGTGCGACCAGCAAGATTAACAAAATAGAAGTGTTGTCTATTTATTTTCAGTGTATCTTTTTTTTAAATTAGCATTTATTTATTATTTTTATTATGACACTTAATCTTTCTCAACTCTGTTAATATATATAATGTTAATATATAATAAGAATATTTTATATAATAATATTAATAATATTATTCAGATGTTTTTATCATCTTTTATTATTCTGGCACTTAATCTTTCTCAACTCTGTTAAAAACCTTATTTCAGTGTGTTTTATATATGGAGGAATTCAGATATCAGTTATTGATTGGAAAAAATAAAAATGAATTTGCTTTCAATTTACTTTATTTAAATATTTTTTTATTTTGATTTTAGATATTATATATAATAACGGTAATATATATTTGATTCATTTACTTAAATTGGTTCTCCATTATATATATATTATGTATGTATGCGTGTAATTTATTTATTTATTTTTTATTTTTGTATTTTTTTGGGTGATATATTCTTATGCGTGGATGTGTTTGATCATATTACTCTTTTCTTTCTGTTTATCAGCTCTGCCTGTAGTCCTTCTGTGAGTGATTACACCCCAAGTTCTCTCCGGACCGGTCCCAGCACTCCAGTCACACCGTGTAGGTTGAGTCTGGGCGATTCTTTCCCCATTCGCCGCCCTGCAGCGCCCCCTAGTGGTCTCGCCAAGCTCCTGCTGGAGAAAGGCATCTCTGCTCAGGGTCCCGCCGCTATGGCGGCACCCAAAAGAGGAAACATAGATTTCTAATCCCATTTTTCCCAGTCTAAATTAATTTTTTCCTTTATTGTTCATTTATGTCCCTTTATCCTTTATTTAGTTTCCTTAACAAGTCATGGCACTTATTTTCTGTCAATTACACACGTGAGGCTGTGGAGCTGTGAAGTGGTGGATAGATCAGACAGGAAAATGTATGTGCAGAAGGATGTTGAATGTTGAATCGATGGAAGGAAGTTAAAGGAATGCTATAAAGGACTGGAAATATGTGAATTTACTGTCAATTTGATTCATCCTAGTGAATCATATGAACAAGATTGAGGTGATGAACACGAACGAGAATGGAATATGGCAAGTCAAATGGATGGTCGCATCTCCACAGCTTCATTTTAGGGGTTTGTTTTTTTTTTTCCCTTAAAAGATGGATAAACGGGTGTCTAGAAGAGAAAAATACATTTATTTTGCATTAAAAAAATGTAAACATCTCTTCAGAATTAGAGCAATTTCATTACCGTTCTTATTACTGTGAATAAACTATTTTATTTTTTTAGATTTAAAAAAAAACTGTCTTGCTGTACTGCCAATATTAAAATTATAATTGCATGATGAGAATTACAAACAAATATTGAGCTATAAGCTATGAAAGTGAAAATGTGCTGAATTTTAATAAAAATAAAAATGAGGCCAGAACAATTATTTTTAAGTATAATTCAATTACATATTTAAATTTATATTAATAATTATTTTAATACTTTATATTAGTAATGATTTGCCATAACCATACAATCCAAAAAAGGGTGGGAAAAACATGTTCAATGGAAAGAATATATATATATTTTACATAAACAAAATAAATCATGTTTCAAACTATTTAAGAGATTTAAGGTATGCATTTGTATGGCAATTAAGCATAATTACATCTCACTTCTCATTACTATAAACAGGGGCAAATCACAAGCATCTAATGGGGAGAGAGAGAGAGAGAGAGAGAGATAAGAGAAAGAGACAGAGAGAGAGAGAGAGTTGAGAAAGTGAGCTTGAAATAGAATGAAAAGAACAATACATGAGGAATAAACTCACATTGCAAGAACTCATCTTTGGTTCTGGGCTCTGGGGCCTGAATACTGTCAATGTTAATTTCTCTCACTGTAAAAAAAAAAGAAAGAAAATGTCAGACAAAAGAAACAGGCTGTAAGAAAATATGAAAACTTGCATATTTGAAAAAAAATTATGCTGTTTTGAAAAATAAAATGGACACATTTTAATAGGACATTAAAGTGACACTATTCTATTTCTGATTCATATGGTGGTGTAAAGTTCATTAGATAATCTTTCTATCCATCCACCATCCATCCATCATCCCAACCATGTATCCATCCATTTATCTATCCACACATCCATCCATCCATCCAAACATTTATCCATCCACCCATCCATCTACCCATCCATCTATCCATCCACCCATCCATCTATCCATCCACCCACCAATCTATCATCCACCAATCCATCTACCCATCCGTCTATCCATCTACCATCCATCTATCCATCCACCCATCCACACATCCATCCACCCATCCATCTACCATCCTTCTACCCATCCACCCACCCATCTACCCATCCACCCATCCATCTATCCATCCACCCATCCATCTATCCATCCACCCATCCATCTATCCATCTACCCATCCACCTATCCATCTACCCATCCACCCATCCATCCACCTATCCATCTACCCATCCATCCACCCATCCATCCACCCATCCATCCACCCATCCACCCATCCACATATGATGTGTCCATCCATCCACCATCCAACTTCCCATCCATACATCTATCCATTCATCCATCCATCCATCTTTCTTTCATAATATGGTGTGTGTAATGTAAAATATATTGTTGTAAATGCTGACATGTGGGAAAAGCAGGATTGGCAAAGGGACTGTCGGTAGGAGAGTCCAGGAACAGCCCGGGATTCACTGTACGGAGAGAAAGACAGAAACAGAGTAAGACACTTAGGAGTCGTTCCCCTACATGTAATCCATTTAACTACAATTTAACTAGCTGTAAAACTACAAACAAACAAACAAAAACCTCAATATTACCTTCTGTTGGCTCTCCCCCTACAGAGAGATGAGAGATACAGTCAACAATAGTTTAGATAATTAATAATATAACAATTACAATGATTTTCAGTTTTGAAAAAGGCAAGTGTGTTGGTTGGTAGTATTTTTTAAATGTTTTTGAAAGTCTCTTACCAAAGCTGCTTTTATTTGATAAAATACAGTGAAAACAGTAATATTGTGAATTATTATTATAATTTAAACTCTTTTCTGTTTGAACATATTTTAACCTGGTGATGTAAAGCTGAATTTTCAGCATTACTCCAGTCTTCAGTGTCACATGATCCTTCAGAAAAATCTTTTGTAACATTATAAATGTGTTTACTGTCACTTGATCAATTCAATGCAACTTGCTGAATAAAAGTATGCATTTGTTTCATAAAATAATTATGAATGTTTTATTATTTAAACAACATAATTTAGTTTTTCATGACCATTTTTCATCCTCTCACTGTTATTTGTATTTGAATACATTCATGAATTATGTAGATGGTAAATTATATGAATTTCTAAACTATTTATTTTATTTAAAATGTAATGTATCATTTCATTTCAAATCATTCTTGAATCGCTAGTGTACACTGAGTGACTTACAGGTACTGGCAGAGGAGGGGCTACGAGGTGTCACTGACTCCGCCTCCTGTATAGTGGGTGTGGCCTCTTTCACTGTGAGTAGTTGAAATGCGACACATGACATCATGTTTCATGCAACAATTTGATGACGTTATGATGATGACAAAACATTTTTAATTGAAAAGGTTTCTAAATCCAGTGGACACATTTAGCTCTGTTATATTACATATTGTAAAAAGGGGCATAATATGTCTCCTTTAAAGTAGGTGTTAAATTTCCAAAAACTAGACATGAATCAAACGTCACCTTGTTCTCTGTCCTCTCTTCTCAGTCTTGGTCTGATTGAACTCAAACTCCAGTGGTCTGCTGACAATTCAAAGGAAAACCGCTTTAAAAACTGTGAGGTTGGTTTACGCAATGTATATAAACTTGAGTCTGACACCACACTGAAAATCTTTTATTTAAACCTCACCTTGTTCTTCATCACGTGTGCTTCTGCTCTGTGTGCTTTGACGTCTCTGAGAGGTCTGATTTTCTCTGTCCATGACTACTATGATATTAATAAAACACACAAAACTGAACAACAACAAAATAACTGACACTAGGGTGAATGTCAGGATATGTCTGAGTCATATTTCACTCCAGAATCAAATAGAGGGGGAAAAAAAGAAAACACATTTGCTCAAAATGTAAGAAAATGTAGATTTTTGGCATTGACATTTTTTCATGACATATTCTCCTCTAATTCTCATTAGTATTTGTATTTATAAAGTATTTAAGGTTTTTAATTATTTAAATCATATTTAAATTTTAATCTGCACAGTTGCATCTATACTATTTACATGTATAAAGTATTCAAATAGTAAATTATTTAAAGTTTATAAAGTATTTAAACTGTAAACAATTTTACATGTATAAAGCATTTAAATTATAGTTTTCACAAATGAAGATCATGGTAGTGATGTTGTGTTGTACTGATAAAAACTGTATTGAAGTAACATTAAAATAATAAGACTAACCATTAAATCACTCAAAAGTAATAAAAATAGCTGGACACACTATGATAATAAGACTGAAAAAAATGTGTTTGATTGTCATAGTATATAATGCAAAATAATCTTTATGGTTATAAAAATAGGTTCAATTTACTTTCTGCAAAATATCTTTTTTTTTCTTCTGTCTTTTGATTATAGGATATGACCTGGACATCTTTCATCCACTAAAACTCACCCTGATCTCTGGTCTTCTCCTCTCGGTCTTCCTCTTGATCTCACTGTTGAGAAATCACAAATAATGAGCAAAACTACACTGGACTGATGTTTGTCTTTATATCTTTATGAATATGTCTCATTCTCACCATCATTGTTTTCTCTTTCCTCTCTTCTTTACGTTTCTCTTGGTCTCAATGAACTGCGACTCTTTTCGTCTGTAGAGTGTGAAACTATAAATGACAAACTACAGATGATTATATATACACGAGTAAAAGTGTGAGACGCGCGTCTTACTGTCATCTCTTTCCTCTCTCGGCGATCTGGCTGGTCTTTGGGAGTTTGTAACACCTCTGTTAACTGATATAAACAAATGTTTATATAAAAAAATATTCTAAATCCTACATACAGTTGCACAATCTCATTCTAAAAACACATTGTTTTTAGCAGATACGAGCTGTAAAGGCGCAGCTCCATTCTGGAAAAGGGGGCGGGGAGCAGCAGCTCATTTGCATTTAAAGACACAGGCCCGAAAAACAGCGTGTTTCTGCTTCCACTCAAAATAGGCATTTTCAAAATTATATAATAAATGATCTGTGGAGTATTTTGAGCTGAAACTTCAGACACATTCTGGGGACACCAAAGACTTATATTACATATTGTAAAAAGGGGCATAATATGTCTCCTTTAAAGTAGGTGTTAAATTTCCAAAAACTAGACATGAATCAAACGTCACCTTGTTCTCTGTCCTCTCTTCTCAGTCTTGGTCTGATTGAACTCAAACTCCAGTGGTCTGCTGACAATTCAAAGGAAAACCGCTTTAAAAACTGTGAGGTTGGTTTACGCAATGTATATAAACTTGAGTCTGACACCACACTGAAAATCTTTTATTTAAACCTCACCTTGTTCTTCATCACGTGTGCTTCTGCTCTGTGTGCTTTGACGTCTCTGAGAGGTCTGATTTTCTCTGTCCATGACTACTATGATATTAATAAAACACACAAAACTGAACAACAACAAAATAACTGACACTAGGGTGAATGTCAGGATATGTCTGAGTCATATTTCACTCCAGAATCAAATAGAGGGGGAAAAAAAGAAAACACATTTGCTCAAAATGTAAGAAAATGTAGATTTTTGGCATTGACATTTTTTCATGACATATTCTCCTCTAATTCTCATTAGTATTTGTATTTATAAAGTATTTAAGGTTTTTAATTATTTAAATCATATTTAAATTTTAATCTGCACAGTTGCATCTATACTATTTACATGTATAAAGTATTCAAATAGTAAATTATTTAAAGTTTATAAAGTATTTAAACTGTAAACAATTTTACATGTATAAAGCATTTAAATTATAGTTTTCACAAATGAAGATCATGGTAGTGATGTTGTGTTGTACTGATAAAAACTGTATTGAAGTAACATTAAAATAATAAGACTAACCATTAAATCACTCAAAAGTAATAAAAATAGCTGGACACACTATGATAATAAGACTGAAAAAAATGTGTTTGATTGTCATAGTATATAATGCAAAATAATCTTTATGGTTATAAAAATAGGTTCAATTTACTTTCTGCAAAATATCTTTTTTTTTCTTCTGTCTTTTGATTATAGGATATGACCTGGACATCTTTCATCCACTAAAACTCACCCTGATCTCTGGTCTTCTCCTCTCGGTCTTCCTCTTGTTCTCACTGTTGAGAAATCACAAATAATGAGCAAAACTACACTGGACTGATGTTTGTCTTTATATCTTTATGAATATGTCTCATTCTCACCATCATTGTTTTCTCTTTCCTCTCTTCTTTGCGTTTCTCTTGGTCTCAATGAACTGCGACTCTTTTCGTCTGTAGAGTGAGAAACTATAAATGACCAACTACAGATGATTATATATACACGAGTAAAAGTGTGAGACGCGCGTCTTACTGTCATCTCTTTCCTCTCTCGGCGATCTGGCTGGTCTTTGGGAGTTTGTAACACCTCTGTTAACTGATATAAACAAATGTTTAAATAAAAACTATTTAAACTCCGACATATAGTCACAAAATCACTCTAAAAACACATTTAAAGTGTTAAATCATATCACAGCAGTCTCACCTCTTGGCTCATTGTTTCTGACAGCCTGTGCACGTGTGTTCACTGAAGAAAGAAAAAACTTACTGCACAACTGATATTTGAAAATAAAATATAAAATTAAATCCAAAAATGAAATGAAATGAAATGAAATTGAAATTAAATTAAATTAACCAGATCCTCGTGTGCTTACTGAAGGCAATGGTGGGGGTCCTAAAAATATTCACATACATTAGAAACTCTAAGACAAAAAGTGGAAAGAAAAAAACCCAAAAACAATTCACTAGATTTATTTGTTTTCATACCTTGTGCACGAGTGGCTCGGGCTCCTTTTCCAGAAAACACTGTAATGCAAAAACAGAGTAGAGAACTGAGAAGACCAGGATTACAGACAAATGATAGATGAAACCATGATAAAACCTACAGAAGAAAATAGGACTCAACCAACCACTGTTTTGATAATATTATTTAAAATAACATACATTTTGTGTTTTTAAACATAAACAGAACAATAAAAATACATTTTATAACATAATTATTTTATTTTATATTTTTTACTATTTTATTATATTTATATGTTTTATAATTTCATTTTATTTTAGAATTGTATTTAAAGATTTTATAATAATTTTTCTATTATAATTATTTTATTTTGATTTATATATTCATAGTTGTTATTTTTAACAATGTGACTGGTATCAATTTGTGCATCTCTGTTTTTGTTATTTATATTGCTGCTTTGGCAATATTGTGTATAAAACATTCATTTCACTTTAAATGTAACAAAATTAACAGATAAGACTAATTATTTTTTGTTGAAATTTTACCAAATGCATTATAGTGAAATTGACTTACATTTCATTATGCCTCCTGTTTTCTGGCCGTTGCGGTCTGCCACTGTGAATGCTGTGGTGTTGTACACTGAGGAGAGACACAGATAATGACCCTCCAGTGACCCTGTACATGACAGCAGTTCAGTGTGTGTGTGTGTGTGTGTGTGTGTGCGTGTGTGTGTGTGTGCGGTTCCTGGTCACACATCTCCTCCACTTTCTCCCTGAGCTGGACGATGACGCTCCTGACGGGATCAAACGTGGCTTCGGGGTTTGCGGTCACAGTTCCCAGATCTCCCCCCTCCAGAGGACAGCACAGAGACTGATGCGTCTGTGGAGATGAGGTATGAAGAGATTATACATGTGCTCTCTGAGACATTCTTCTCTTTTGAATAGTGGAAGCAGTTTTGTAAACCCCACCTCAAATCTGATGAAACCATCATCTGACCTTCAGGAAGTAGATACTGTCCTGGCAGTTGATGAGGTCTTTCAGTTCTCCATCTTTTTTCTTCAGCTGTTTGACTTCGGCCTCCAGTTTGGTCACCACGTCCTGGGTCTCGTTGAGTTTCTCCTGCGCAGTGGAGACCATCACGTCCTGGAGCAGCTCTAGCATCCGCTGCACTGACTCCTGGAGCTCCGACAGGACCACATCCGCCTCGTCCCGCATCGTTTCTGAGGACCTCTACACACACACAAATATTCAGACTTTAAAGGATAGCTCACCCTCCAAAAAAAGTCATTATTTATTCACCCTCGTGTTGTTCCAAACCCATAAGACTTTGGTTAATCTTTGAAACACAATTTAAGATATTTTAATTAAACCTGAGAGGTTTCTGTTCCTCTATTGAAAGTCCAGATAATCAAAACTCAGCAGCAGATCCAAAAAAGTCATACAAGCATTGTAAAAGGAATCCATATGAATTGAGTGGTTTAATCCAAGTCTTGTAAAGAGATATGATGCTTTATGTGATAAACAGATTTATTTCAGGCTTCTATTTGCATATGAACAACAAAGCTTGTGTATTCATCATTGGTTCTCATGCATCACATATGCACATATCTCTGTCGCTGGGGTATATTTGTAGCAATAGCCAAAAATACATTGTATGGGTCAAAATGATTGATTTTTCTTTTATGCCAAAAATCATTTGGACATAAAGTTTTGCAAAAGTAAAATATTTTGTAAATTTCCTACTGTAAATATATCAAAACTTAATTTTTGATTAGTAATATGCATCGCTAAGAACTTCATTTGGACAACTTTAAAGGCGATTTTCTCAATATTTAGATTTTTTTGCACCCTCAGATTCCAGATTTTCAAATAGTTGTATATCGACCAAATATTGTCCTATCCTAACAAACCATACATCAATGGAACGCTTATTTATTCAGCTTTCAGATGATGTATAAATCTCAATTTCGAAAAATTGACCCTTATGACTGGTTTTGTGGTCCAGGGTCACATTTAAGCTTCCATGTTCACCATATGTGAAGTGCGCTATGTGTGTCAATCATTATTCAGATGCAAATACAAGATTAAATTAAATATGTTCATCATGTAAAGCCATTGTATCTCTTCAGAAGACTTGGATTAAACCACTCGATTAACAATGCATTCATTTTACGACACCTTTATGACCTTTCTGGATCTTTTCAGTTTTAGTTACCTGGACAGAACAGAACAGAAACTTCTCAGGCTTCTTTAGAAATATCTTAATTTGTGTTTTGAAGATGGTTTTGGAACAACATGAGTGTGAGTAAATGACAGAATTTTCATTTTTGCGTGAACTGTGCTTTTAAAGACCATGATTGTGTACGATGTAACTCATAATTTGTTTTTTGGGTGCAATAAATATTTACCGTGAGTGTGTCTAAGACTTTTTTCATGTCTTTCAGTTCTCTTTCTCTGGCCTGGAGTCTCTGATGGTTCTCAGACAGAACTGCGCCCAGCTCTTTCTAATTCAATAACAGAGTAGCACACAAAGCAAGTGTTCAGAATAGACTGGAATGAGTGTGAGTGGAACAAGATTAGTTCATTAATACTAAACCACACTGACACATTAATACAACACTTCATGCAAAAGCTAAAGGTGAGTCAGGCTGTTCAAACAGTAGCAGTGAAAGCATTTTTCTGAATGTCACTGCCTTGCATATAAATGATGATTTCCCAGCCTCACTTGACATCATGACAGATGTCAAAAATATGGACTGAAAAACTAGGGCAGTTGAAGGTCATCAAATTCATTTACCATAATCACAATAAAGAGTACTACAGAATTATGGTTTTATTTATTGCCAGGGTGTTGCTATGCGGTTGCTAAGGTAAAAAGGTGATGTGGGTGATTTCTTGGTTGGTCAAAGTCAGCAAAAAGTCCTTCCTCAAGTCTGAGAAAAACCTATGCGATTGTTTTCAACTGTTAACCAGGTCCAGTCATGTAGAAAAGTAGCCAGGATTTTTCCCGCGGTTAGGATATTTCGCGCGTCAAAGGTTTACGGAGCCCCTAAAGGGACATGATTAGAGTAAAAATGAAATGGAAGGGAAATTATATTTTAATGCTTTTGCGTTCTCCCGAGAAACTTTGCGTTCCGACTAGGAACTCAATTTAGCAAACAATATGGAGTGAGTGGGAGGGAAAGGATATTTTGGAGCGAACGCAACTCCATGGAACGCACTTTCGCGAGAGAACATAAAATCAGTTTTACTCCCATCTGATTTTGTTTTCCATCACCATGGCCCTTGGGTGCTGCTCCGTAACATATTGCATACACTATATTTGACTGAAATGCTTGCATTAAAATATTTTACGCTTATCCAATTCTACCAACGACAAAGCTGTGCTAGATGACTGATGGTGAGCCAGTGCGTAGAAATGTATGACAAAGACCAAGAGTAACATCAGAATAATATCTTAAAACTGTAAACAGTTCATTTTCAAATAGTTAAGGATTACCAACCGAAGGATTTCGTTAACCAGCTGTCGATTTTATATGTTGATGATTTTTTTTTTAATGAAAATAAACTGTTTATGTTCACTGTTGTGATTTTTAAGTTGAAATTGCGTCTAATGCACACCCTGTGACATATAGTAACAATGTTCAAATGCTATTAATAAATTGCAATAAAGTCTCTCTCACACAAATTCATGTTATTGTTTCAAATGTAGCCTATGCACGCAGTCAGCTTGTCCTAGTTCTTCATCTGTTTCTCCTTCATCCTGTTTTCACTCTTTAGTATTCTGTTCAGTCTTAAACAATCAATCAGTCGTTTCATAAAAAGGCAGTAGTTGAGTCACTGTACAGTATGTGAGGGTGCTGACAGCAGAGGGCGGTATTGAGCTGGGAATGTGGAAGGAAGTGTAACTGTAAGTGTTGAGTGACTTGTAACATGCTTGAAATCTCTCACATCAATCATCATCACCCACCGGACCTGAGTGGAGACAGCATTACTGACTCATATGACGCTTGTCAGAGCTTGAGAGAAAACAGCAACATAAATACTTGAAAAGGGACTCCAGTTTATCCAGGATCTGATTCCAGTTAGGAGCGGTTCTGAATTATGTTAGAAATTCCACTCGGAATCTACAGTAGAACGCATGTTTTTGAAAGGCTTGATTTGAGAAAGAACAAAAACATCTTTTTCAAGTTTGTTTTTTCTCAAAAAAAAATTTTTTTTCTCAAATTTTTTTTTTAAAAACACTAGTTTTCTATTTTTTCTATTCTATCTACTTGTTTTTCTTTGTGTGTGTGTATATGTGTGTGTATAATATATATATATATATATATATATATACACCTTGCTACACTGCGTTAGGCTAACCGAGACTTGTCATTTGCACTTATATATTGTTGCTCTTTTGTTAGTTTTGACTGCTTTTATTGTCCTCATTTGTAAGTCGCTTTGGATAAAAGCGTCTGCTAAATGTCTAAATGTAAATGTAAATGTAAGTCACGCCTGTGAGGTGTTTTAAACAACATGGCGAAGTAAAAGTCTGCCTATCAGACATTTATTAACGACTTTAATGAAATATATGTAACATATTAATCATATTTTGGCTTCATGTCATGACAGGTGTATGAACTCACACTAAATGCTCAAGATTATGTATTTTATGAGTAGAGTACAATTTCTACAGAAGAAAACAATATCAAATGTCACAGTAAAAACCTGTAAAAAAAAGTTACTGTACTATACTGAACATTTTTTTTTTTAGATTTAACAAGATTTTCCAGCAAAATACTGTTAATTTTTCCTAATATAATATTATTAATAGTATATTTTATTTTACAGTAAAATAACATTATGATGTTTATAATATTAAATAATAGATTTTATACAGAAAAGGTATTATTTACCTTTCAAAGGGTGATTGCTTTGATTATACTTTATTTAAAAATAAAATATAGATAAAAATAAATAAAAAGGTTTTGTTTCCTAATTTTTTACAGTACATTTCTGTAAGACAAAAACATTTTTTTTCTGTAAATGTAACAAAGACTTTTCACAGTGATTTTACAAAACAGGATTTTACAGAATCTTATTTATGTAATGTTCTATGCACCTCACCTGACTAATTTACTGTGTTTAATATGCTAATTTATTGGTTATGAATCATAGGGTAAATTCAGGTAAACGTGGCAGCTTTTTACCATTCAGCACAATGATAAAAAAGTGTCTCTGATTACTTAAATTCACCATGCTTCTCTTGAATTGTGCTTCTGAAGATTTGAGGCTCAAACACACAGTCTCTTTGTGTTTATGTGTGTGATGATAAATGATCATGAAGCGCTTCTGATCGGCCCAGTAATAAGTCTAAATTGAATTCCAAAGCTATTAATAAGAGCTCTGAAATGTATCCCATCCATTTACTCTTTTAACAAACTACACATTACAGAACAAAATGAAAACAAATGAATCAGTAAACAATCAGGCATGTTAATGAGCCCGTATATCTCTGTTCAGTAGAAGAGGCAATAGTCTCTGCGCAAAGATCTTTCATTCCAGTGTTTGTGAGCGTGAGACGCTGATGAAATCATGCTGGACGCGTCCTTCAGGGACTTTCATAACCTCTAAAAGATGTCTTTACTCACACCAGCATCATGGGTGTGTGTGTGTACTACATCTGTAGAAATCAAGTCTGGCAGTACAACCGTCATTTCTTAGAATCCACATGATGTTCTTGAGAAGTTTCTTCTTCGAGTGAGTGTGGTGTTTGGGTCGTGCATGTCAAGCTGACGGCTGTGGCTCCAAAACTCCTCATCTGTGTTCAATCATCCACACATCTGTGACCATCGCAGCTGATTTCTACATAACATGCTCCAAAAATCCAGCATCACCCCTCAGATATCAAGAACACGGCCAGTATTTCGTCTCGCTTTCATGTCAGAGACTCTGAAATGTACAAGCCGATTGAACCATTTTAAGCGAGTTCCTCATCATCTCCAGATCTCTGCCAATCCACCTCGACATCTGCAGAAGGTCACAGTCATTGACTCCTGGGCAAAAAGCCAGTGAAGCTTCTTAAATGATGAATTGACCTTGGACTGGATTGCAGCTGTAGCTCGTATGAAGTGTGCTTTTTTTTTAACTAAAAGACAGTTATCCTGTTGCTCACTTAAAGTCCCCATAAAGTTTTTTGGGTGTTAGTATCAATATGTAAAAAGGGGCGGGGCTGCTTGATATGTCCCTCCCTGTCTTCCTGTTTCAGTTAAAATGACGTCAACACATAGAGTAACGGGGACCTTTAAGAATGCATCACAAACACAATCTGTGCAGTATTCTGCAAGTCACCTTGTTAAAGTGATAGTTCACCCCAAAATAAACATTCCAAATCTATGCTGTATATTTTCTTTTCTTTTTTTTATTATAATAATGATGTAGTATTGCAATTGCAATGTAATAAAAATACAAATTAAATTAAATAATATTAATTTATTAAACTATATTAAAATGTTATTTAAATTAAAATTTTTAATAGAACTGATTACATTTACATGATTTAAAAAATTACTGCTTTTATTGTTTTACATAAAATTTTACATAGCAACATTTTTTTTACGGTACTGATAATCTAATCACAATTGGGAATAATGAGAATTACAAAAAAAAGCTCAAAAGTCTGGACACATTACGGTAATACGAATTTTGGGGAAAATGTATTTAATTTAAATGAACAATGCAAAAAAAAAAAAAAACATTGATTTTATGGTAAAGACGGTTTTATGGTTTAGATTTTATTTTTTTACCTACCCAATGTCAGAAAAAAACAAAGCTAAAATTTTAGAGGTGCAACAGTTTGTCTGTTGGCCGGTCTCCTCAAAGGGATATCGTTGTACCTTCTTTACCCCTAAAGGGTGCATATTACTACCTTGGAGTAGTAATATGTACTCGTATGGTAATATTATGAACCCTCTAGGGGTAAACAAGGTACAAAGACGGCCCTTTGAGAGGACTGCCCCACTGACAAGCTGTTGTTCCCCTAAAGGTACCATTTTTACACGTTTAGTTTTTTTTCTGCGAGCGCAGATAAATGCTCTCTGCTGCATGTGTGAGTGTTAGTTCAGGAGGAATATCCTCTGAGCAGCTTTCATTAGTGGTGTGTCTGGAGGCCACAGCAGGTCTGAGTTCAAATAGCCCGTCTGCTCTGATAACTCTCTCCAGCTGCTGGGTAATGGTTAGTTTCCTCCCATTAGAGAGGAAAACCTCTAAACAGCAAATAGCTCATTAAAAAGCTTTATCACTTACCCACTGTTAGAACTGCAAACATCATTCATCACATGGAGCGAAGTGAAGACTTTAAATACTCGTCTGCAGGCACGTGCACAAGAGAACACAGCCACACTGTAATCTACTTTACAGTACCGCTAATGACCAGAGTTATTAAACTTCCCCTGCGCTGGACAATCCTTCACACTGAACACACAACATCTCATATCAACACGATAATGCTAGAATGAAAAAAAACAAAGATGCAGCGAGCTATTCATGATAATACTACAATGGATGGATGGATGGATGGAAAGTCTTGACAGAAAAGTAAACTGTGGTGTTTTGACACCCAGCTGGATATTTATTTATTTTTTACAATGTACAACATATAAAAACATAGCAAAAAGTTCACAGTGTATAAAGGCAGTGATCATGTGTTGGAAAATCATTTTCTTTTTTTTTTTTATTGCATAGAAAACTGTCTGCATTCAGATAATAGAGCATCCATGCAACATCAGTGTACAAAAGCGTCATCAGCAAGCGTCCAGCTCCAGCACACGACCGCGGCCACTTCCAATGCCATATTCAACATCCAACCAGACTGTTTGCATCTTGCATTGGGCTCACTGGAAAGAATTAACATCAAATATTTCATAAAACATATTGTCATTAAACACGTACTGTACACACGATGCCAGATAGAAAAAAACTAAATAGTCATACGTAAGAAAGAAGAGTAAATCTGAGCACTCTTAGGGTTCTGAAGACAAGTTACTGCTTTCATTGTTGTATGTTCACTGTTGAGTTATAATGAGGAAAAAAATACCTGATTCCATCAAAAATAAAAATCAGAATTTGTGTATAAATATATAATGCCAGCTACATATATACACACAAACTTACAAACGTACATCCCTTTAGATTCAATAAAACTCACACCGAGTTATTTCATACTGCCATGTTTCAGTCACAATTCATTTGAAACGATTAATTGATCAAAATGTATATATCTTGTCATTATTTACTCATTTTCATATCATTACTTGTGAAAAAGAGTTTAACAGAATGTGTGAAATTTTGATGCATGGTAAATGAAAACGTGGGCTATTCTGTTTCCATAACTTGTCTTCTTTCAGACTAATGGAAAGAAAACATCCCAAATAAACATTTAAGTGTTTATTTTATTACATTTGATCAACTTATGTCTGTAGATTTCAATTGCAATACATGTCTTTAAAGACAGTTCTCTCCACTTAGACTAAACTTTAGTTTGATTTCCATCTGTATCTTGAAGGTTTTCACACATTTGGTTTAGTTTGTTCATATGTCATTCATCTGATTCATAGAACATTTTATTCCTTAAAATATGGTGAATTTTTTGATAAAGATCTCCAAAATCTCTAATAGGTCAACAAAATGAAACAAGAAATCTAATGTTCAGATTTCTGTTCTTGACGTGTATGCAAATGAGTGCATATTTAATTATATAATGCATCATTTGCATATTTAAACAACATTTCAGAAAGCTTGTAATACACAACAGCTATCTTAATGTACTGTATTAATCAACTGGGGAAATATGGTGATATCTATTAGAATTGTTTTTTTTTACCATATTCATGGTAAACGTGGTGTTTTGCCTTTGGAAAGAAAGTCATAAATGTATGTAATGACATAAGAGTGAGTAAATGATGACAGAACTGTCATATTTGGTGAACTTTCCCTTTAAAAAGTGTCTGACGGACAAATCCACAGCCATATGTGTAACAGTGTGTGGACGGCCATATATCCATGAGCTCAGGTCTTTTATTGGACACTGAAGATAACGGTCTCTTTTATGAGTTCATCCATACATCACTGATGTTAACCAGTCGCATTACCGGTAATCCTGATTCCATGTATCTCACATCTTTGTAGTTCTTGGAGTTCTGGAGCAGAAAAAGAAGTAAACAAGGATCAAATAAGGGAAACAGATGTTTGGGCTTACTGTGAGACGTCACAGCTGTCTGGAAGGCTTCATGCTTAATCGACTCAAAGCGAGTTCTGCATTGCAGTTTTTCGATTATGACGCCAGCACATAAAGTAGTACGTCACAATTCAGTTTCGAGCTTGATCCCAGAATTCCTCTTGCTCCTTTGCATTGTAAGAAGTGTGCATGCTTTGTGAGTGTCAGTTTGTAGTTAATACGACGCATGTGATCAGCTGAACCCGTGACTTCCAGTTCGAGATGCCATTTAGGAAAGGAAATGCTACAAGGAAACTACATGGGCCCATCTTATCCGAACATCACTCCTTTGCATTTTCCTGCATCTTTTGAGATGCAGATTATGCGCTCAGCCAATGCATCTGCATGGAGGGATGAGGGAGTGGAACCGTGGTCACACAGCCCTAAGAAAGCATGAGATGTGTGTCCGTGCATCAGCTGTGCATGTAGCTGCAGGGTGAATCCATGGAAGGGAAGTCATATTTGCCCAGAGGAGACGGGTAATATGTGGTGGCGTAGACGTTGGTCTGCGGTAACGCTGATGGGAAGAAGTTGCAGCTTTCGTCTGGTGGAAGCAGGTTGTTCTTATTCAGAGTCTGCGGGGAACAGAGAGAAAGCACAAAAAGTGAGCACACGAGATGTCGAAAGTCTCTTCAATATTTCAAAGGCCACAGCGTGTTTTGCATCATGCTGCAGCGGCCCTGTGATGTCAACGCTCTGAGGGAAGAGAGGGAACCGAAAAATGAGGAATGATAGAATAAGACGGATTGAAGGAACGAGAGCCGTTTCCTTTGAGACAGATTAGAAAGAGTTGTGATTCTCAACTGCTTCAGACCTTGATTTCACAAAAGATGTCAAGAGATCCCAACACAAGACAAGAATTATTTAGTGAACAAAAGTAAAAAATAATAATAACAATTATTATTAAATAAATAATTATATACTATATATTTATTAAAAAAATACATAATATTTAATATTATATATTTAATAATTATTATTATTATTTAATTATTATCTTACAATATAATATAATTAACATAATATAATAATTATTTTAAAAAATAACAAATATAATGTTTTTAAAATCAAACA
>NW_015647431.1:1143147-1211604 GCF_001515625.1 Sinocyclocheilus rhinocerous
AGGGAGCGTTGTCAATCTCAACTGCGCCAAGACCAGAATTATTTATTAAACAAATAATAATAATAATATGAATTCATATATTATACTTAGAATATATAACAATAGTATATATTAATTATGTATTAATAATACATTAACATATTTTTTAAATATTATATAAAATATAACAAATATAATAACATTTTTATTGAAACATTATTTATTTATATAATTTTTATTTATTATTAAATAAAATAAAATAATCATGAACTGCATAGGCCAAACAATTTGCACAATTAATAATGACTATTTTGGTTTCTTGAATTGTAGGAATTGTTTTCTCCTTCCCTTTAAAAGTTAAAGCCTATTTATTTCTCTATATTAACAATACTTGATTATATGATTAAGTGCTTTTTATTATCTGCACTAATCAGTGTTGTGGTTGCAACCCACCAGTTAAGGACCACTGCACAAGTGTAATACAGAGAGAACACTGTGGCATGATGGGATACCTTGAACTCCATGGGTGTGTATAGGTCGTTCTTGGGTGCACAGCTGTTCTCTTTATAGTGTAGGTGGTTGGGGGTGCTGGGATGGATAACTGCGGATTCCTGAGGGGGTTTGCGGAGTCTCTGGCAGTACACATACACCAGGATGGACAACAAAACGGCTCCCAGAAAACAGCACGCTCCAGTCAGCACCAAATGGAACAGAGAAAACCCTGCAGGAGACAAAACAGAAAGAAATGTTTCACTAGGGTCATTAGACACATCAAAACCTGAATGCTGGATGATGTAAGTCAGATTTACCTCCACAGTTTGTGCTCCTCTTCTGTCCCTCTGACAGCACTAGAATTAAAAAAATGAAGACGTGCATGTGAAACAACGCTGTAGTCTGAGATGCCAGAAAGAAACAAACAAAAAAAGAGGGAAATTAACTAACCTGCGCTCTCATTGGGTCGACACTGTCTCTGATCTGTGGAGTTTCCTTGGCAAGAGGCGGAGCTTATTTCACATGTACGAGTCCTGAGCAGCAGCGCCTCCTCGTTACACTCCGCCCACTCTGACCACGCCCCCCACCCACCTGACACAGGTGAGCAAGATAAACAAACACAGATTTCACAATTGTGTTATCATTAGTTATCATTAACACAGTCATGCAGAGTATTTCAAGGGGAAGTGGGGGATTTCTGTCCCAATCCAACAGATTCACAAACGAGTGAATCGGTTCTTCTTAGTGTATCAAAAACATACAGTGCAACTACTGTATTGTGTATAGCATATTGTGTACTCTATTCCCTAATGAATGACTCTTTTAAGCTGTTTTGTTTGTAGTAATTCAAAAGAACCACCAGTGTGGTTAGTCTCCCGAACAAATGACTCGGAAAAATTTATTATTTTTAGTGAATCAAAACCAAAACCATTGTTTCCTGAAAAAAATTACTCTTTTAGTTCTCTTAGTGAATTAAAAGCATTTAGCACAATTTTCAAACAAATGAAATGACTGGTACAGTTCAACTGATTCCCAAACAAATTACTCTTATGAACAGGTTCTTTTAAGCGAATCAAACATATACGGATTAACTAGTTCAGACCAACCAATTCCCGACTGAATGAGCCTTATGAGCCAGTTATTCTTACTGAATCAAACAAATACAGTACTGTTACAACTGTTAGGGTTAAACTGATTTCTGAATGAATTACCCTTATGAACCAGTGAATCAAACACACAGTACAACTGGTGTAGTTCAACCAATTCCAGAATGAATAACTCTTATGAACCAGTTATTCTTAGTGAATCAGTCACATTCAAAACAACTGGTACAGTTCAATCGATTCCCAATCGAATTACTCTTATGAGGTTCTTTTGGCCATTAATAAAAATATAAAAATAAACTAATGAAATATGCTACAGTTGTAGCTGAAAACAGTCGAGCTACTGGAGGCATGCCGTGGGTGGAGCTAAAGAGTCACGAGCACACAAAGCTTTTGAGTAGCGATCATCTACAAACTGTGACATCGACATTGCCAGGGTTGGGGATGAAGGATGGAACAAGGACTCAATATTGCAGGAAGATAAGGGCTTTATTAAAGGCAGAAACAAAACAAAACAAACAAAAACTACCCCGTAGGGGAAAAAACAGCTGGCATCTTGACTGGCTGGCAGGACAAGGCACACGACAGGGAACATTCGACTGTGATACGATGACAAACTGGCCCAGGACTGCAAACACAAGGACAATAAATAGGGAGCAAATGAGGAGGGTAACGAGGGAACATAAACCTTGCGCGCGGTATACAATCGAACATGGAACAATACATTTATTAATCTATGTTAATGTTAGTTAACGAAAACGCAAGGGTGGCGTTTTCAGATTTATCCACTCTGGGACACGGTTTCAAAAAATATCGGTTTCACTCTCCCAAAACCCCGGATCCGTGTGGACGAAATGCCTATACGATACAAAATTAATGCGTATACAGCTAAACGCGTCTCCGTGTGGACGGGGCCTAAATTAAATATGGTTAACAATCAGATCCAGTCATACATATTTGATCCAGAATCTGATCCCCAGTCTGAAATCCAGCATCGAACTGGGTCTTGTTTATAAAACTTTCGTCACCGAAATGACGGGAACAAACAAACACATTTGAGCAACTCCGCTGCTGCCCCGAAAAAACAAACTGCATCCACTGTTCACGTCTTTGAAGACATTTTCTTAGAAGTCCTGTGCCGACGACTCCCGTAACCCGAATGAAGCATGTAGATGGGCTGCTCTTGCTCTCGCTCTGGTTGTGTGTGCGTACTCTTCCGGCCCATACAAGGAATTCTGACCTTTATGACGTCATACAGAGCCATACTCGGAAAAAACTTTCCATAACTTATACGAACCCTGAAGGAGTGTATTTGGCACCGAAGTACTCCATCATACGTCCAAATCGTTTTTTGACGTTTAGCATGAGAATCCAACTCTTTCACAGTGTAAATAAGTCAGAATGCATGAAATAGCATTAGACCTCCCCTTTAAAAAAACTATATTCTTTTAATGCTGCAAGTTTTTTCTCACCTTCACACTCGTGTGTGTTACAGAGCGCTTCCTCTGTGTGCAGGCCGATGCAGATGTCTCCAGAATGAGCAGGGGAAGGGTTAGAGCAGGTACGGGAGCGCTGGTTGTGACCGCCGCCACAGGAAGTAGAACACTGAGACCAGGAAGACCAGCATGACCACGCCCCCTTCACTGAAGAACAACACCTGTTATTACACTACTCCATTAACAGGACATGAGTGACATACTTAAAAGGATACAACGCACTCTCAGACCTGGGCACGGCTGAGTGTTGCAGTCCTGATATTCGACCGGCGCTCCGCTGCAGGCGAACGGCGTGCTCTTGCCATCCGGTGTGGCGCAGGAGCGCTTGCGTGTGCGGAAGCCTTTGGAACACTCTTTGGAACATGCGGACCACGTTTCCCATGACGACCAGGCGGCTCCTTGCACTCGTGTCACAGGTCGACCCATTCTCAACAAATCCTCAACTAGACCTATACAAATATAAAAGTGTGCATTTAGTAGGGCTGCACAATATGGATTAGTGCAATTATCAAGGCTGCGATTTCATTACATAAATATATGCATGGTGCGTTTTAAAGTGAAGAGCAGCACTGTGCTTTCTGATACAGTGCTTTCAGTGTCTCAAAGTGGCGTGATTCACATGTAAATATTGCTCCACACAAACTTCATCAGCATCTGATCTGAGTTTAGGTCACTTATGCATTTAGGAATGCAACACGTGGCAACCATCTACCCATACTTGTAATGAGAAGCGCTAATTAACCAGCTGCTGTCAACAAAAGTGAAGCTTTACAGGCTCCCCTGTGGTGTTCCGTCAAAATAAAAGTTTGATGGTTAAACGTTTGAAAATTAGGAAATTAAACCAAATAAAAAAATAATAGAATAATAAAAGAAATAAATTCTTATTATGTTTAATATTTTATTTGTTAATCATAATTATTATTATTATTATTATTATTACTAAATAAAAATAAAATATTATTTTATAAATCTATCTAACATTTCGGGCCAAATTGTACCTACAAACAAGCATAGCAAACATAGAACATGTGTTAAACATGTGTTTTTCAAATCACATTTTAATCGCAATTTTTATCAGAAAAACAGCAATTAGATTGTTCCCCCAAAATCGTGCCGCCCCATCTTAAACAGGATGTGTGCATATTTGAGTATGTGCCTCTGAGGCTGTGTGTGTGTGTGTGTACCATCAGTCTCGCAGGCAGCAGCTCCGTCACTGGTGGGACAGAGGCGAGTCTCTATCTTGCGTTTGCCGAGCTGCAGGTCGTGAGGGTCGGCGAGGAGAGCCCTGCAGGTGTACCTGACCCGCTGCTCCTGTCTCGCCCCCATCTGAGTCACATTAACAGGGTACCAGGGTGTCCACGGTGTGGTCCGCCTCACTTCGGCACACGGGTCCAAGTTACACGCCTTATACTCCTGGATACAGTAACACACATGGTTTTCAAAACTTTTTCCGATATTAGTTTTTTTAAATTTTTTATATGACCTGTTTAAGACCCTACCAGAGGGCAACCAGGACATGTGTTTCCATTCTCGCAGGTTCGAACACGGGATTGGACTCCACCACCGCAGGGAACACTACATTTGGACCAAGCGCTCCAGGAGACCCAGGACACCGGAACAGGACATGGATTCTTTTCGTTACACAATCTGAATCCCACACAAACTTCCAGTCAGCTCAAATAAACACTTACACACTTATGAGTCAGTTTAGTTAGACAATCAAACAAATGACTCTTAAGAGTTGGTTCTTTTTAGTGAATCCAAACCATAAAGCAAAGCCAGTGTAGTCCAACCGATTCCTGAACACTTGACATTTATGATTCAACTGTAGATTTCCTATTTTGTTTAATATTTATATTTAACAACAACAATAATAACAATAATAATAATGTAATTAAACAAAAATATTCATATTAATATACTACTACTACTACTAATAATAATAACACACATGGTTTTCAAAACTTTTTCCGATATTAGTTTTTTTTAATTTTTTATATGACCTGTTTAAGACCCTACCAGAGGGCAACCAGGACATGTGTTTCCATTCTCGCAGGTTCGAACACGGGATTGGACTCCACCACCGCAGGGAACACTACATTTGGACCAAGCGCTCCAGGAGACCCAGGACACCGGAACAGGACATGGATTCTTTTCGTTACACAATCTGAATCCCACACAAACTTCCAGTCAGCTCAAATAAACACTTACACACTTATGAGTCAGTTTAGTTAGACAATCAAACAAATGACTCTTAAGAGTTGGTTCTTTTTAGTGAATCCAAACCATAAAGCAAAGCCAGTGTAGTCCAACCGATTCCTGAACACTTGACATTTATGATTCAACTGTAGTAAATTAAAAACATAGTCTGACTCCCAGATGAATCATATCAAATCATATCAAATCAAATCAAAACTATAAGCCTGTAGTCCATCTTTCCTCTCGACCCACCTCTCCTCTCGTGCCTGACCCACACATACGCGTCCTCCATGTCGGGGTGCTGGGTTGTTACAGGACCGCTGTCGGACCTCAAATCCAATGCCACAGCTGGTGCTGCACTCGGCCCAGGATGACCAGGGAGTCCAGCCTCCGTTCCTGAACAAACAGAAGCAGGTTAGCATGGATACCACACACTAACACAGTCTGGTGACCTGTCAGTTTATCCACAATACATTAAAGAGGCCATATTTGTCACTTTTTGTTATTGTATGTTAGTCAATGTTTCTTGGACAAAAAACAGTAGTAACTATTTTCAACCTTCTCTCTGTCCTTTTAAATAAAGTAGACTTGTATTAGAAGTCTATATGTAAATGAGCTCACTTATGATTGGCTAGCCTCTGCACCAATGTAGTACATACTATCGTTCAACACTGCAGCTGCTACACACTGTATCGGTGTGGATATGTAAATGTGGGCGGTCATGTGATAAGGGCTGTGATGTCATAATGGTGACATTAGAATGATCTGTTCAGTTAACGATTTTTGAGAAGGAATTGTAAGTGACGCTTGACATCTTTCTTGTGTAGAAACAAAATTGTTTTAAAAATGTATCTTTGTACATACTTTTCAGTGTATTTTTTTCTATACTATTATAGTATTTACTCATATTTGGATTATCTTTTATTTTTATATTTGCAAATTAATTTTGTTTACATTTCAATAATTTTGTTGTGTGCTTTTGACATTTTTATTTGTTTTATTTATTTTTAGTATTTCTTTTATTTTTATATATACAATTGAATTAGTTTAAGTTTCAGTAATTTTAAGTGCTTTATTTATTTACTTTTTGTTAAATATACAGCTTGAATTTACTTTTATTTCAGTTTTAGTAATTTTAGTACTTCAGTACAATATTTTGAATCAGTTTTTTATTTTTATATTTTCCATTTTAATTTTAAAGTTTTAGTAACTTGTGTTTTTGTTATTTTATTTTATTTTTTTTGTCTGTTTATATGTCTGTCTAGTCTTACTGATTTTTATTTCAGTTTTAGTTTTAGTTATTTTAGTATATCAAGTTAAACTAAGTTAAAATGAGAAATTCTGCCTTGGCAACTAGCTGAAATAAAAATGTTTAATATTTTATTTCAATTAACGTTCATTTCAAGTAACAATTAAAAAAAAAAAAAAAATAAATAATAATAATATATATATATAGTCTTAATTTTAGTTTCATTTTTAGTTTTAGTTAACTACCATAACACTGACTTCAATTTAAACTTCTTTTATTTAAAATCTCTTATTGTTTAAGATTATTTCAATTACAAAATTATTTTTGTAGATTTAGTTTAAGTCGAACTGTTTTTGTCCATACAATGGAAGTCAATGGGGTCCAAAACCCCACTGACTTTAAATCTGTCATACAGGTTTGAAACGATATGAAGGGTAGGACAGGGGCACGAGGGAACTGGGAGCTTTTCACTGTTGCAACGTATTATTTCAAAGTATTTATTTCAAAGGAGCAAGAAAATACTGTTTTCCAATATATTACCTCTTTAATAACAAGGACAGTCCCTCTGAAGTCACCTGAAGTCAAGCGACTCCTTCTAAGGGCCCGATAATGACTTTGCAGGATTGTGATCACAACTTTAGAGCCTGATAGGTAACATCAGTTTTATTAAACTTAACAGTAGCTTTCTGACAAAGATGTATTAGCAGCTCATTATATTATATATATTATATTATAGATCTGCCACAGCTGCTCTTCTGCTGTTATAGTGAAACATTGCGTCCTGTTAGTTTTTTCGCACCCAGACCTGGTGATGTGTGTGTTTAAACAAGCTCTAGGTGAAGATATAATTGGAACATTCATTCAGTGGCGGAAAGTGACTGCAGGATAATGGGACATGATGAAGAAGGAAAGAAGGAGCTGCTCCGCCAGAAACGCTGCGTCAGCCGCTTGCAGTTAATGAATAAAGCCGGCGTTACTCGCAGCACGTCTGTATCAGAGTTCAGGATTGATGGATTCGAGGCCTCACTCTCTGCAGCTGTTAGCGTTGGGTGGTGCCTTTCTCTCATAGAAGAGCTGAATCAGACGGAATAAAAGCATCACATATTTATGTGCTTTGACACTTTGATTGGCTGTGATTGAAGACTTCAGGCTGATCTCTCTGGCTCTCATATATCAGTCTAGCCGCACTGTTTACACCTGTCACTTCAATATGGGGAGTCCCAGATTATAAAGGCCTAGTTCATCCAAAAACGAAATAATTTACTCACTCTCTTACTTTTATAAAAACCCATACGAGTTTTCATTCTCTGTGGATTGACAGTGAATAAGAAGATGCTGTCAAACTTGAAAAATTAGATGACTTTAGAAAATTAAAGACTTTTATATCCATATGACCTGCGCAACTGTATACTTGTAAGTCTTCCACGACAGCTATCATGTGTACTACTATTCAAAAGTTGTTGGTTGTTTTTGCAAGAAATTAATACTTTTATTCATAAATGATGCATTTAATTGATCAAAAGTGACAGTAAAGACATTTATAATGTTACAAAAGATTTATATTTCATAAAATAACTGTTCTTTTGAATTTTCTATTCATAAAAGAATCCTGAAAAAAGACAATAATAATTGATGATATAGTTTAAAAAACAGCAACTGACAATAATAATGTTTCTTGATCAGCAAATCAGTATATTAGACTGATTTCTGAAGGATAATGTGACACTGAAGACTGGAGTAATGATGCTGAAAACTCAGCTTTGATCACAGCAATAAATTACATTTTAAAATATATCCAAATAGAAAACAGCTATTTTAAATTCTAATAATATTTCACAATATTACTGTTTGTACTGTATTTTTGACCAAATAAATGCAGCATTGGTGAGCATAAGAGACGTCTTTCAAAGAACATTTTAAAAGTCACGCCAGGTTTGTCATCAATGAAGCTCAACGACTTGGTTCTTATGTGTCTGGTAACCAATCACAACGTGTCAAGTTTATATGCAGGGTGCGGATGGGATTTGAGATCTACATTAGAGGAGAAAATTGTCAGTGACATAAATAACAGCTTGATCCTCACACAAAGCTATCACGTGACTTCGAATATCACACACAAGTCGTATGAACTACTGTTATAGTGTTTTGCCATATTTGAACTTTAACAAGCATGGTTAGTTTACTTTAACAAGCGTATGGGTTTGTACAGTAGGTGTACCTGGAGCAGTTGGCCACCTCAATGTTCGCCCCGACACACTCCATCCCTCCACACTGGGGGCGAGGGTTATCGCAGGCCCGAGTGCGACACTGACACGTGCTGGTGCCTTCACCTCCGTCGTCATGGTTACAAGCCTGCCATGGTGACCACTGGCCAAATCCACCATCCTGGGTGAGGTTCCGCTCCTATAAATGTAAATGCAAACAAGGCAAGTTTTAAGTACAGGTTTAGTGTTTGCATGGAAAATCATTTTTGTACTTGTTTTCAAACTTCATTCAGCATAAACCCTTTTAGTGTACAGATTCCAATTCCAATACCTAACTTCAGTAGGTAACACTTTATTTTAAGCACCAATTCTTACTATTAACTAGTTGCTTATTAGCATGCATATTACCAACATGTTGGCCGTTTCAAAATAGTATTCATGCCTTATTTGAAGACAAAATTTTGCAATCAGAAGTCACAAAGTGAAATTTTTCTGCAGTTATCCAAGTCTCCACATACATGATCTCATTCAAAATCAATTCAATCCATTCAAATTTTCCTCCCGTGTGTCCGTTTGCATTAGAAGCTGGTTCATGTATTGCACAGGTACTAAGGATAAAAACTGTAAAATTCATCTCCATTCATGGGTAATCTTCAGGGAGCAGGTGTGTGGCGCGTCCATTGAGGTGAATACCAACATCTACTGTGAGTCTGGATTAGTAACTCAATGCCATTCATCCAATAGTTCAGACCACAGAAGCGCTCAAATGTTAATCAAATTAATAGTAAAAGAAATTTTGAGACCTGCATCAACTTTCACTGTACTTCAAGAATAAAAAAACTGGGGGCTTTTCCCTGCTGCATAACAAAAATCGTTAATGTAATGCTCATCAGTGTGCCCTTCTATGAATTCACTCCCTTTCAGGCTCCTCTGATCCTCAGCTTCAGCCAATCAATGAGGAGGAAGTTCAAGGAATCAGCAGCTCTGCTGTGGGAACAGGGCAGTAACTGTTAGTTAGCCTGTACTCAACTTGGCACTTAATTAGTAAGACAAGCCAAAAACGTAGCAATGAGGTTGTAAGTAGTATTGTCACATAACATGATGTTTGCCATTACTGATCCAACATGCATCCTTTAAAACTGTAAACAGATGTAGTGTCGAAATGCTGTGGATTTTAGTTTAGTTGGATGATGTTTCTTCATTTATTTTTATTGTTTTTATTTATTTATTTATTTAGCATTTTACGTAGGAATAGTTTAAATTCCCAATGAGACACAAAAAAGAAAATGTTAAATGATTAGTCAAAAATAGTATATTTACATATGTAAATATTATTCAGAAACCTATGTAAAATGAATCATGGCAATAAATAAGGTTGCATAAGTTTGCATTCATTAGCACAACAAACAATAATTTACAGAAATTAGCTTGGATAATGTTAATGTGTGCATATATGAATATTTTTTGCATGATGAACTAACAATGAACATTAAAATATTTATAAATTAATATTTATAAAGATTAAATGCTGTAAAAAATATTGACCATTTTTAATTCATAACACTAAATACATTAATATTAATAATACAAATACTAATATTAATGTATAGAACCTTATTGTACAATGTTACAATAACTATATATAATACAGTAACAGCTCTTACAGTTTATACACAAAAGTGTGATTTATTGAGATAGTAGCAGCACAACACCCACTTGATGAAGGTTATTCACGTAACGTTCTTTCTCTTAAAATGTAAATGTCAACATCATTAAATAAGTCTAAACGAGAGTCTTTTGCGCAAAACATGAACTCCAATGCAATCTAAACAGTCCACTATATTATCCAATGTCATTTCTGACTAGAATCTTACGTAACTATTTTGTTTGTATGCTTAATGTTTAATGTTGTGAATCACAAATATTTAGCAGTGCATACTGTGCATGTTGTAACTTAGTGTTGATTTACGCCATAACTATGGAGCCAACGCTCATTCTGCAAAAGTTTGGGGAAAGCACTCTTACTCACTGTCACAGCTTAAAGCCATTACAATAGAAACAACTGGTTTTGCCTATTAGCATAATAGCAAGTACTTTTAATGCATAGTATTAGTATGCAACTTGGGGCAAAGCCAAAGCTTCCACAGTGTTGTAGAAAATGAGGTTTGTTTATTATTGCTCCTCAGAGGATATCAACCATCAGAGATAATAGGAAATTTGTGATGTCTAATTATGGACCTAATGAAGTGTCAAGAAGGAACAGGAATGACATTGGCCAGCCTTCGTGCAGAACACCAGCGTGTAATTGACAGTGTCAGACGAAGGGTTCAGATAAGCTGGGTTTCTAGGCTCTTCATCAGAAATTTGATTCTTCAAGACCAGCTCAAAAATCATACAAGATTTCTGGTGTACTCAAAGAAAATAAGCTGTTATGTATCTTCACCACAGAAGCTCTTAAATAATGTTCGTAGAACAGAACAGACCAGACCAGAATAAAATAGAATAGAACAATGTAGAGTAGAACAGAATTAACATAAAAGAATAAAACAAAATATAGAACAGAAAAGAAAAGAAGTGTATAGAACAGAAGAGAATATATAGCAGAATAGAACAGAACAACAATGTAGAGTAGAACAGAATTAACAGAATAGAATAAAACTGAATATAGAACAGAACAGGATAGAACAGAAAAGAATAGAAGTGTATAGAACAGAAGAGAAACATATAAAATAGAACAGAACAGTAAACAGCAGAGTACAGAAGAGAACACGACATAGAACCGAAAAGAATGTAATAAAACAGAATAGAGTAGTGCAGAATAGAATAGAATAAAACAAACATATACAACGAAACAGAACAGAATCAACTAAAACAAAACAGAAAAAAACTGATTAGTATAGAAAATAATAGAATATAGAACAGAACAAAAAATAATAGCAGCGTATACAGTAGAACAGAATAGATAGAACAAAACGTAACAGCAGAGTAGAAAATAGAACAGAATCGAATACAACAGAACAGAACAGAATACAAGCATACAGTACAGAACAGAACAGAACATAATAGAATAGAACTGAATGAAACAGAACAGAAAATGATAGATTAGTATAGAAAATAAGTGAATACAGAATAGAAAACGGAATATAACAAAGCAGAACAGAATATAACAATAGAACAGAACAAAATAGAATAGAACAGAACAGAATATATTAGTATAGAAAAGAATAAAACAGAATACAGAACAGAATTGAACAGAACAGAATATAAGCGTACAGAATAGAACATAATATAATAGAATAAAACAGAACAGAATCAAATACAATAGAACATAAAAAATAAAAGCACAGAGTAGAACAGAACAAAAAAAGAATAGCAGTGTATAGAATAGAATAGAACAGAACATAAAAAAATAATAGCAGCGTATAGAATAGAACATAATTTAGAAGAGAATAGAACAGAACAGACTGGAATACAACAGAACAGAACAGAATACAAGCATACAGTACAGAACAATACAGAATAGAATAGCAGTATATTAGACTGATTTCTGAAGGATAATGTGACACTGAAGACTGGAGTAATGATGCTGAAAACTCAGCTTTGATCACAGCAATAAATTACATTTTAAAATATATCCAAATAGAAAACAGCTATTTTAAATTCTAATAATATTTCACAATATTACTGTTTGTACTGTATTTTTGACCAAATAAATGCAGCATTGGTGAGCATAAGAGACGTCTTTCAAAGAACATTTTAAAAGTCACGCCAGGTTTGTCATCAATGAAGCTCAACGACTTGGTTCTTATGTGTCTGGTAACCAATCACAACGTGTCAAGTTTATATGCAGGGTGCGGATGGGATTTGAGATCTACATTAGAGGAGAAAATTGTCAGTGACATAAATAACAGCTTGATCCTCACACAAAGCTATCACGTGACTTCGAATATCACACACAAGTCGTATGAACTACTGTTATAGTGTTTTGCCATATTTGAACTTTAACAAGCATGGTTAGTTTACTTTAACAAGCGTATGGGTTTGTACAGTAGGTGTACCTGGAGCAGTTGGCCACCTCAATGTTCGCCCCGACACACTCCATCCCTCCACACTGGGGGCGAGGGTTATCGCAGGCCCGAGTGCGACACTGACACGTGCTGGTGCCTTCACCTCCGTCGTCATGGTTACAAGCCTGCCATGGTGACCACTGGCCAAATCCACCATCCTGGGTGAGGTTCCGCTCCTATAAATGTAAATGCAAACAAGGCAAGTTTTAAGTACAGGTTTAGTGTTTGCATGGAAAATCATTTTTGTACTTGTTTTCAAACTTCATTCAGCATAAACCCTTTTAGTGTACAGATTCCAATTCCAATACCTAACTTCAGTAGGTAACACTTTATTTTAAGCACCAATTCTTACTATTAACTAGTTGCTTATTAGCATGCATATTACCAACATGTTGGCCGTTTCAAAATAGTATTCATGCCTTATTTGAAGACAAAATTTTGCAATCAGAAGTCACAAAGTGAAATTTTTCTGCAGTTATCCAAGTCTCCACATACATGATCTCATTCAAAATCAATTCAATCCATTCAAATTTTCCTCCCGTGTGTCCGTTTGCATTAGAAGCTGGTTCATGTATTGCACAGGTACTAAGGATAAAAACTGTAAAATTCATCTCCATTCATGGGTAATCTTCAGGGAGCAGGTGTGTGGCGCGTCCATTGAGGTGAATACCAACATCTACTGTGAGTCTGGATTAGTAACTCAATGCCATTCATCCAATAGTTCAGACCACAGAAGCGCTCAAATGTTAATCAAATTAATAGTAAAAGAAATTTTGAGACCTGCATCAACTTTCACTGTACTTCAAGAATAAAAAAACTGGGGGCTTTTCCCTGCTGCATAACAAAAATCGTTAATGTAATGCTCATCAGTGTGCCCTTCTATGAATTCACTCCCTTTCAGGCTCCTCTGATCCTCAGCTTCAGCCAATCAATGAGGAGGAAGTTCAAGGAATCAGCAGCTCTGCTGTGGGAACAGGGCAGTAACTGTTAGTTAGCCTGTACTCAACTTGGCACTTAATTAGTAAGACAAGCCAAAAACGTAGCAATGAGGTTGTAAGTAGTATTGTCACATAACATGATGTTTGCCATTACTGATCCAACATGCATCCTTTAAAACTGTAAACAGATGTAGTGTCGAAATGCTGTGGATTTTAGTTTAGTTGGATGATGTTTCTTCATTTATTTTTATTGTTTTTATTTATTTATTTATTTAGCATTTTACGTAGGAATAGTTTAAATTCCCAATGAGACACAAAAAAGAAAATGTTAAATGATTAGTCAAAAATAGTATATTTACATATGTAAATATTATTCAGAAACCTATGTAAAATGAATCATGGCAATAAATAAGGTTGCATAAGTTTGCATTCATTAGCACAACAAACAATAATTTACAGAAATTAGCTTGGATAATGTTAATGTGTGCATATATGAATATTTTTTGCATGATGAACTAACAATGAACATTAAAATATTTATAAATTAATATTTATAAAGATTAAATGCTGTAAAAAATATTGACCATTTTTAATTCATAACACTAAATACATTAATATTAATAATACAAATACTAATATTAATGTATAGAACCTTATTGTACAATGTTACAATAACTATATATAATACAGTAACAGCTCTTACAGTTTATACACAAAAGTGTGATTTATTGAGATAGTAGCAGCACAACACCCACTTGATGAAGGTTATTCACGTAACGTTCTTTCTCTTAAAATGTAAATGTCAACATCATTAAATAAGTCTAAACGAGAGTCTTTTGCGCAAAACATGAACTCCAATGCAATCTAAACAGTCCACTATATTATCCAATGTCATTTCTGACTAGAATCTTACGTAACTATTTTGTTTGTATGCTTAATGTTGTGAATCACAAATATTTAGCAGTGCATACTGTGCATGTTGTAACTTAGTGTTGATTTACGCCATAACTATGGAGCCAACGCTCATTCTGCAAAAGTTTGGGGAAAACACTCTTACTCACTGTCACAGCTTAAAGCCATTACAATAGAAACAACTGGTTTTGCCTATTAGCATAATAGCAAGTACTTTTAATGCATAGTATTAGTATGCAACTTGGGGCAAAGCCAAAGCTTCCACAGTGTTGTAGAAAATGAGGTTTGTTTATTATTGCTCCTCAGAGGATATCAACCATCAGAGATAATAGGAAATTTGTGATGTCTAATTATGGACCTAATGAAGTGTCAAGAAGGAACAGGAATGACATTGGCCAGCCTTCGTGCAGAACACCAGCGTGTAATTGACAGTGTCAGACGAAGGGTTCAGATAAGCTGGGTTTCTAGGCTCTTCATCAGAAATTTGATTCTTCAAGACCAGCTCAAAAATCATACAAGATTTCTGGTGTACTCAAAGAAAATAAGCTGTTATGTATCTTCACCACAGAAGCTCTTAAATAATGTTCGTAGAACAGAACAGACCAGACCAGAATAAAATAGAATAGAACAATGTAGAGTAGAACAGAATTAACATAAAAGAATAAAACAAAATATAGAACAGAAAAGAAAAGAAGTGTATAGAACAGAAGAGAATATATAGCAGAATAGAACAGAACAACAATGTAGAGTAGAACAGAATTAACAGAATAGAATAAAACTGAATATAGAACAGAACAGGATAGAACAGAAAAGAATAGAAGTGTATAGAACAGAAGAGAAACATATAAAATAGAACAGAACAGTAAACAGCAGAGTACAGAAGAGAACACGACATAGAACCGAAAAGAATGTAATAAAACAGAATAGAGTAGTGCAGAATAGAATAGAATAAAACAAACATATACAACGAAACAGAACAGAATCAACTAAAACAAAACAGAAAAAAACTGATTAGTATAGAAAATAATAGAATATAGAACAGAACAAAAAATAATAGCAGCGTATACAGTAGAACAGAATAGATAGAACAAAACGTAACAGCAGAGTAGAAAATAGAACAGAATCGAATACAACAGAACAGAACAGAATACAAGCATACAGTACAGAACAGAACAGAACATAATAGAATAGAACTGAATGAAACAGAACAGAAAATGATAGATTAGTATAGAAAATAAGTGAATACAGAATAGAAAACGGAATATAACAAAGCAGAACAGAATATAACAATAGAACAGAACAAAATAGAATAGAACAGAACAGAATATATTAGTATAGAAAAGAATAAAACAGAATACAGAACAGAATTGAACAGAACAGAATATAAGCGTACAGAATAGAACATAATATAATAGAATAAAACAGAACAGAATCAAATACAATAGAACATAAAAAATAAAAGCACAGAGTAGAACAGAACAAAAAAAGAATAGCAGTGTATAGAATAGAATAGAACAGAACATAAAAAAATAATAGCAGCGTATAGAATAGAACATAATTTAGAAGAGAATAGAACAGAACAGACTGGAATACAACAGAACAGAACAGAATACAAGCATACAGTACAGAACAATACAGAATAGAATAGATTAGAATAGAACAGAAAAAGGTAATTAGTATAGAATAATTGAGTACAGAATATACCAAAGCAGAATATAACAGAACAATAGAACAGAACAGAATAGAACAGAACAGAAAATGATATATTAGTATAGAAAAGAATAAAATTGAATACAGAACAGAACAGAGGGTCTTTTGCTCAAGATAATAATTAAGTTACAGGAGACTTAATCACGAATTAATCCATTTACTGTCCATTTAATCTCACTGCTGTGTTGAAGAAACACCTGAGATATTAAAGAGATGTAATTTGTGATTTTTCTTTTCTGTGTGATGATGTTGTCTGAAAGTGTGTCTTACAGGGCACTTTGTGATGTCTTGACTCCACTGGCTCATGTTGGAACTGTCCTCAATCGTCGTACAGCGCTTCTGTTTCCGGTCCCAGCCGCAGTACGGATCCCTGGCACCCAGACAGTCCCTACGATCACAAAATCACACATCAATGTCAAGGTCTTAATAAATACCACCATAAAGAGTGTCCTGTCTGCTCATGAGAACTTCTTAATGTCCTGAGGAGAGATTGGGCTTAATAACTGAGGAATAAATCTCACTGCAATAAATATTAAAACTAATACTGTCCTTCTCACACTGAACACTGAATCTCAAGTGAATATTTAGCAAATTTGGTCTATAATATAAACATCACTTTTGTTATATTGAGATCAAAGTCAGAGACTGAGCTGAAGTGTAAATATAATCTAAGCATCTGATCAGAACATGATATGATCTGACTTACAGGAACTACAGAGAAGACACAATAAACCTCAAATCCTGCTCTGGGAGATAAATAACATCTGACAGAACCTCTGTGATTTATTACAGCTAACAGACTTATCATTTTCTCCTTGTGTCCTTTAGGTTCAGTGGAGCGAGACTGTGTTATTAATTCAGGAGCATATTTCATTGTTTTAATGATGTAATTCTTCAGAAGGACAAAGTTTGAAAAAGCAAACAATGTAAGTTACCAGTATATTACAAGCACAAGCATACAATCATATATAAAGTAGTGTTCAAAAGTTTCAAAAGTTACTCAGGATTAAATTATTTAATTGATTAAAATTTACAGTAAAGACATTCAAAAGTTTCTGTTTCAAATAAATGCTGTTCTTTTGAACTTCCTATTCATCAAATAATCCTGAAAAAAGTATCCAGATTTCCACAAAAGTATTAATCAGTAAACCTGTTTTCAACTATCTTAATAATAAAAATGTTTCTTGAGCATCAAATCAACATATTAGAATGATTTCTGAAGGATCATGTGACACTGAAGACTGGAGAAATTATGCTGAAAATTCAGCTTTGATCACAGGAATAAATTACATTTAAAAAAATTTAAGTTATTTTAAATGGCGATAATATTTCACAACATTACTTTATTTCTAATCAAATAAATACAGCCCTGGTAAGCCGACCCCAAACTTTTGAACGGCATTGTATATACTCATATTTTACAACCAAATCAAATATAACAATGTGTCTCAGCGTCCCACTAACAACTAAACACCGGCAACATTAGAAAACTGCAAACGTGCTGGAGATGCAGAAAGAGAATAAATTTGAATACATTAAAGGTTATATAAAATTATAATGCTTGCAGCTCAATCAAACTCTACAGATGAGAACTGGTTTAAAATAATTAGAGTTATTTGCAACATCTTGTGAGATCTGACCTTTTGCCACCTGTGTGTACGTGTGCGTGGGGGAGAATATGTAATGAAATGACTTCTTTCCATTGCATTGGCATGCTAAACACAGAGCGGCTTCACACACACAGTTCCATCATGTCCCATAACAGCCTCTAACATCAAATGTGTCCGCCTCGTGTAGCTCCGAGTGTTTGTGCAACAACATCTGCGGCAGGAAGTCAGGGAGAGTCTTCAGTAGATCACATTCCCCATATAAAGACAATCTTCTACTTCTAAAGTAACTACCGACACTCTCGAATCATTAGCACATATGTGACCCTGGACCACAAAACCAGTCTTAAGTGTAAATTTTTCGTTAATTTTGACCCATACAGTGTATTTTTGGCTATTGCTACAAATATACCCCAGCGACTTAAGACTGGCTTTGTGGTCCAGGGTCACATATGTGCCTCTAAACTGACAGATCACATGGAAAATATCTTCTGATGTGACATGCTGTAAGAAGACGAAAAACAAACATCTCTATTATAACACAAGGTGTATTTTAAATACGGTGTCATGTGGAGCTTGAAGTCATTTAGCCGATCAAAAATATGTTTTGCTTGATTTTATAACTCAATTTACCAAGTATTAGGGTACATAGAATTGCACAAAGCTCTTACAAATCCAGCTCTGAAGCCCAATTCATCCATTTGGATGCCATTATTTTATGAATTTTAAATCTAATAACATCTCTAAAGTAAATGCAGTCGCTTCCTGCGAGGAGTGATGCATGCATTATATATTTTTAATGATGTTCGAGAATTTATAGGTGTTCTATTCATAGCAGCGATGGAGAACAC
Organism: Sinocyclocheilus rhinocerous; assembly: GCF_001515625.1. Lineage (NCBI taxonomy): Eukaryota > Metazoa > Chordata > Actinopteri > Cypriniformes > Cyprinidae > Sinocyclocheilus > Sinocyclocheilus rhinocerous. Next base: position 1,161,955 of record NW_015647431.1, read on the forward strand.
GACAGCAATTTTTTTTAAATGACCTAGTTCATCATTCGGCCGCCTCGCGGAGAATTTATGAGATAATAATATCTGTGACTGCTCATAAGTACTGTCATTCACTTCATCTCCTTGAGCTTCATTTCCTGTCTGACTCCAAGGGCATCTAGCAAGGACAAGTGCCGTAATCACCCTTTGCTGTAATTTAACAGCAACTGTGCATTTTGATGTCATGTGTGAACAGGTACTCACTGTGGTGATGATGGTGGCAAATGGGATCTGGAAGTTCTGTACTGATACTATGTGAATGTGACAGTTCAATCATGTTCATGGTTAGGACGTTCTGACCTCATGAGTCTGTTGTCAACGACTCCTGACACAATTATTCTTCAAGATGTGGGAATTTAAAATCTTGTTGCATTCAGCGCCAAAGAAATCACTGCCATTTTTTCAGTCTTATAGTAGCCTATCATATTTCTCAGGAATCTACCATTCAAAAGTTTAGGGTCAGTATGATTTTTTTTTAAACTAGTTCATACTTTTATTAAGCAAGGATGCAGTAAATTGATCAAACGTGACAGTAAATACATTTATAATGTTTCAAACTTCCTGGAAGAAAATGTATGACAGCAGCACAACCGTTTTCAACACTGATAATCATAAATGTGACCCTGGACCACAAAACCAGTCATAAGGGTACATTTTTCGAAATTGAGATTTGTACATCATCTGAAATATGGATAAATAAGCTTTCCATTGATGTATGGTTTGTTAGGATAGGACAATATTTGGCCGAGATACAACTATTTGAAAATCTGGAATCTGAGGGTGCAAAAAAAATCTAAATATTGAGAAAATCGCCTTTAAAGAATTTTTTTAAATTGAGCTTTATACATCTGAAATCTGGATAAATAAGCTTTCCATTGATATATGGTTTGTTAGGATAGGACAATATTTGGCCGAGATACAACTATTTGAAAATCTGGAATCTGAGGGTGCAAAAAAAATCTAAATATTGAGAAAATCGCCTTTAAAGCTGTCCAAATAAAGTTCTTAGCGATGCATATTACTAATCAAAAACTAAGTTTTAATACATTTACAGTAGGAAATTTACAAAATATCTTTATGGAACATGATCTTTACATGATCCTAATTCAATTTTGACCCATACAATGTATTTTTGGCTATTGCTACAAATATACCCCAGCGACTTAAGACTGGTTTTGTGGTCCAGGGTCACATTTGTCTCCAAAACATTTATGTTTGGTTATCGTAGATATGAGAAGTGAGATGGGAGCACGTCTTTTCCAGGGCAGCAGAATAAAAGTTCAAAGCTCAGAAATGTCAGTCTTTTTTTTTACATCGTGATCTGAAAGATTCTTTAGGTGTCATTGCCATATTTGTTACGTTGAGAATTTAAATTCATAAACAATTAGTTTATTTATTTATTCAATGTATGCTTCTTTCTAGCAATCTTGCGTTACCAAGACCAGGGCTTTTCTAAAATTTTCTCCAAAAAGTGAAAATGTCATTGTATTATACACCATTATCACACACACCACACATTAAACCGAACACCACAAGTGTTTCAGAACCAGTCATAAATGTTTTAACCTGAATTAAAATCTACCTTTTTTTTTTTTAAAGATTAAAAGAATACTATTGCTTGATTTTTTTATTTTATTTCTCTGTTTGCAGCTCAGACAAAGCAAAATGTGTTGAAGTGAGCAAGAAGTTGGTGGAAGTCTATCAGTTGGAGAAGAACTATTTACAGGTGTGATCTTTAAATATGATTAGAAGGACTTGATGTTACAACTGTCTGTTACCTACACAAATCTACACATTATTTTCTAAAGTCACCATCATGCTTTATATCTGCATATGTGTGGAATGTTTGCTACTCCACCCACAGGTGGCCAGAGTGTGGAGGAGGTTAATCCAGGTGAGGGAGAGGGAGGCAGAGGAAGGGCTGGAGGATTCGGAGCTGCTGGAGCTGTGGAAGGAGATGACCAGACTCCTGCAGGACACTGTTGAGGATCAGGACAATGAGACTCAGCAGCACGTCAGTCAATTTCACCTGGTTTTGAAGAGAATTTCCAAGTGCTTTTTTTGTGCATGGCCCCAATTTAGTGTCATCGCATCCATTTTTTACAAAGCTTACAGTGTTTTTCTTTGCTCAACAGCTGATATTAGCATTTGAAAGAGCTTTGCAAATGACGGTAGATGTATATTCAAATAGAAAACACTTATTTTAAATTGTAATATTTCACAATATAACTGTATTTTTGATCAAATAAATGCATCTTTACTGATACTTCTTTCAAAACATTTTAACAAACTAGTCAGCTGTTATTCACAAAACCTACAGTAGTTGACTAATGTGCCTGTCCTAGTTGACACGTGTGCATGTGCGCGACTCACTGTTCGGTTTTGTAGTTGGAGCATCTCTCCAGAGGGATCTTCAGCACTCTGCTGGGAAGTCCCACGAAAAGCGACCTATCGCTGTGCAGAATCTGCAGGTTCAGGATTGGCTCCTGCATGTTTTCTGGGCGAATGCTCATCTCCTCCAAGTAACATCCGCGCAGACTCTTATTAGTTGTGGATAAGGCTTTGATGATGGTGCCATACTCTGATTGGTCAATGAAAGAAAACTATTAGAACCACAGTGCACAACACTGGAGGACAAAAGTGTTGAATGTCAAACTCTCTTCCTTCCTGACCTGTGCTGATGTACATGACGTGGTAGAGCGTGTCTCTTCCCTGAACAATGTCCACAGCCAGTCTGGAGAAACGGATGTTGTCTTGCGTGACCAGAGGATCCGTGGAGATGGGCTGAACCACCTCGCTCATGAGAAAGAGCCGCTGGGCGTCTTGAAGACTGCGTTCTGTTAGATTACCGCCCGGACCCGAATCATTCACTGTCCCACACTGGCACAGAGAAAGAGGACATTACAGCCAGAGATAGGTGATGAGGAACGGCACGTTAGAGAAACGGTCAATCTAAATCGAACTGACTAATGTATTTGCTGCCAAATGTCTTGAATAGAATTGTGAGTTGGCTTCAGGGTAAAAGTAAAATGCTTTGAAATGAAAAGCTGCAGCAGTTCATTTCCTTCACCTGAAAATTTGGGATGGGGTTGGGAGTGGAAAGCCAGCTGGTCCGAGGGTTCTCCTGATAACGAAAGGGTCCGTTAAAGGCCTGCGTGATGGCACTGAGGTTAAACGCACACACCGCTGACGCAGCAATGCTGTTCCTGTGAAGAGAAATGAGAGGAAGAAGTGAAGGATGGTGAGGTGCTGAACATTCGACATCTTAATAGAAAAACAGTAGTGTTCAACAGTTAAGGGTGAGAAAGGGCTAGATTTATTAACAGGGCAATTTAGCGTGAGACCGCAATCCCTTAAAAGCACCAATGGGAGGGAAAAGTTCTGCTGGTGATTAACTGACAAAGGGCAAATTAAAGAACACAGACACAGCCAGATCCTTTCCATAATGACCAATGCAATCTACCAAGCAAATTAGCAACTATCACAGCCATGTCAAGCACAAAATGGGTTCAGATGCTTTTTTGGAAGTTAAATAATGGCACAAATAGCAGTCAACTGATTAGCGTCAACCTTAGTAAATCACCTTGCATGATTGATTGTAATATTCTCCTACCACAAATGTTGCTTCTGAAACTCCTACAAATGCATTTGCAATAAGGTCACCTGCAAAAATAACTGTGTCCATGCCTTTTCATCACTGATTTTTCACTGTGTGTCTTTAGTAAATCCTGACATTATTTTTTTATGGCAAAAGAGGGTTAGTAATTCTCTCCAAGGCTTCTGTAAAAACAGTATTATTGTGAAATATTATTACAATTAAAAAGAACCGTTTTCTATTTGAATATATTGCAAATTGTATTTTATTCCTGTGATGCAAAGCTGAATTTTCAGCATCATTACTCCAGTCTCAAAAACATTTCTTATTATTATCATCAATGTTGAAAACAGTTGTGCTGCTTCATATTTTTTTTGTGGAAACCATGATACAATTTTTTTTTCAGGATTCTTTGATGAATACAAAGTTCAAAAACAGCATTTATTTGAAAAATAAATCATTTGTAACATTAATAATGTCTTTACAGTTACTTTTAATGTAACTTTGCTCAATAAAAGTATAAGTTTTTTTGTTGTTGTTGTTTTTATTATCCAAAATATTTGAATGGTAGTGTATCACTGTTTCCACCTGTTTTCAACATTTATAATAATAATAAATATATCTTGAGCAGCAAATCAGTACATTAGAATGATTTCTGAAGGATCATGTGACACTGAAGACTGGAGTAATGATGCTGAAAATCACAGGAATAAATTACATTTTAACATATATTCACATAGAAAACAAATATTTTAAATATATATATATATGTGTGTGTGTGTGTGTGTGTGTGTGACCCTGGACCACAAAACCAGTCTTAAGTCGCTTGGGTATATTTTTAGCAATAGCCAAAAAAACATTGTATGGGTCAAAATTTTTCTTTTATGCCAAAAATCATTAGGATATTAAGTAAAGATCATGTTCCATGAAGATATTTTGTAAATTTCCTACCGTAAATATATTAAAACTTAATTTTTGATTAGTAATATGCATTGCTAAGAACTTCATTTGGACAACTTTAAAGGCGATTTTCTCAATATTTAGATTTTTTTTGCATCCTCAGATTCCAGATTTTCAAATAGTTGTATCTCGGCCAAATATTGTCCTATCCTCTAACAAAGCTTATTTATTCAGCTTTCAGATGATGTATAAATCTCAATTTCGAAAAATTGACAAAAAAATTGGTTTTGTGGTCCAGGGTCACATATATATATATATTCAGTAATTCATGAAGCATCCACTCACACATTGGTGGTGAAGACTCCATAGATGAGATCTTGCTCAGGAAGGTAGAAGGTGCTCTGCAGCTCATGGTAGTAGAAGGGAACATCTCCAGAGCGGGAACAGTTGAGTCGAGCCTTCATGAAGGTGGTCCATGTGTCTTCCAGCAGGAAACGACCACCAATGTCATTCTGACACACGCGCGCCACACGAGAGAAGACCATCTTCCCACAGTCCTGTTCTACTGCGTTCTCTCTCAGAAAGAGATACGTGAAGCGGCCCGCCTCGTATGCAGAGACAAAGTGAGGTTCTGTAGAGAAGAAGGGAAGGAAGAACATGGTTGTCTTACTTTCACTGACAGCGGTGTGGTTTGACATGACAAAATATAATTCCTTAAAGATAATTATTTCAATAAATAGATCTAAATATAAGGGTGAATCACAAAAACATGGCCAGGTCACTTTTCACACCAAAATCAGAAGGAAAAATAAGTTTTATTTAAAGAAATTGAAGAATATTTAAAACTATTAGGATGTTTGAATTGTGATATTATTTCCCTCAAAATTCTTTACATTTTTCATTCTCAGTGGTGATTCTCATCACTGTAATACATTTTTTTATCACAGTGAAAAATACGATATATACTGAAACAATTTTAATGTTTTTATTTAAAATATTTTTTTATCACAGTAAAAATGTTGTAATAAAATACTTAATGCAACATTTTTAAATAAAAAATGTGTCCAGATGCTTAACTTTTGAGTTTATTTAATTTTTGTCATGTTTCATTGTTGAATTTTCTTATACAGCATTGCTGCATGAATAAAATAAGCTAATATAATGTTTTTTTTTAAAATAAATGTTATCACAGTAAAAATATGTTGTAATGATTTAATGCATTTTTAAATCATAAACAATATCCAGATGTTTAACTGTTGTGTTTGTGTTTAATTTTCTAACACAATATTTTGATACTTCATTATATGCAGTAATAAGTTTAAATTTTTTAATTGACAAATAATGTATAAATTAAGGTAAGTAAAACAAATACTACCATGATCTATAAGTAAAAAAATACAATTAAATTATCATTATTTTTTCAGGAATGAGAATATAGGTCAAAATGAGCTTAACTGTCATGAAAATTATGTTATAATGCAAAAAAAAAAAAAATCATAAAGGTCCTAAAATATGCTAGATTTTCTTTAAACAAAATGTAATTTAATATACAGGTGCTATTTTGATTTTAATGTAAAATGTGACCTAAAAATATTATTTTTCCAGGATTTTTCAGATTCATTGATAAGTTGTGTGTTGTCCCGCTGTACCATTGAGCCATTTGGAGTTGTACTGTGCGGTCCGCAGGGGCGGCATGTTCCCCAGACTACGGTAAATAATGGGGTCGCGGCTGGAGAAATCCGTCACTGTGGCCGCGTAGACTTCTCCACTCTCAGTTATCATGGCTGTAGAGTTGTGTCGAGGGTCGTAGGGACAGCGAGCCACCCCGCCGATGGACTCCAGGACGCTGGAGATGTCCGTAACAGGGCGAGTCGTACACATGGGCATGAAAGCATTAGTGCCGCAGGTGAACAGACGACTGCCGTTCAACAGGAGGACACGGACATAGTTCTGACACTCATCCTGAGAGAGAAGAAACATTTCATTCACACACATTACAGTTTACTTCCAGAACCCTACTGAGGCACTCTATAACAAACACTCATTCACAGAGCGCATCCCAGTGTTCATCTCTCACCTCTGTCTTTCCTTTGCTCTGGCAGGACCTCCTGGTGCTCTCGTCTACTCCCCATTCTGTGGCCTGCAATTGATGAAAAACTAAGAATTAATCAAATTAATTAAATAATTTTAAAATAATTCAAAAAGCTTTTTTGTTTTTTAGATATTGTTTACCTGCTTGTCACGTAACAATAGACCAACATCTGACCAACATCTTTTTTTTTTTTTTTTTTACATATTTTGAATGTTTTTTTTCTGTTTTAATTTAAATTTTACTTAAAGTTTTAGTAAATTTGTTGTGTTTTTGTCATTTCCATTATTGTTTTTTAATGTGTTAACACCATTTAGTCATTTTTATTTAAGTTTCAGTTTAAGTAGTGTTATTTTAGAATCAACTATTATAGATTTTATTAATATTTTTAATTCGTTTTTTTTATATTTTGTTTTCATTTTGTTAGTTAATGTTTCAGTCATTTTGTTGTGTTTTTATTTTAGCGTAATTTTTTATTCGTTTTTTTATATATTTCATATAAATAAACATTATACTAAATGTCTAGAAGTTAAACTAAATGAAAATGAGAAATGTTTTTTATTTCTTTATTTTAGTTTTTTTATTATTGTATATATATATATATTTTTTTAAGTTTATTTCAGTTTTATTTACTTTTACATTTATTTTAAAGGGGTCATATGACGCTTTTTTAAAGATCATTATTTTGTGTATTTGGTAGGGCCCTTTAAGTAAACTTTTTTAGTTTTACTTTTTTTTTAAACTTTTTTAAAAGTTTTACTTTTAATACAGCACTTCAACATGTCGAATGCATCTGACTGTTTCTGCAGACATAGAATATTAGCATTTTTTGTAGCAATTGTGCAATTCACACTATTACACTCACAACTCAAGGCAGAAATGCCGCTTTGCCTGTCTATAGTCCAGACTACATAGAGAGTGTTTCAGATGCAAGACATATTTACAAGTCAAGGAATCATTTTAATGATTCGACTGAACTGATTCACAACACGTTCATCACTCAGCTGTAAGAACCTTGGTAGCGAGTAAAACGGTGATGTCGGAATCATAAACAACAGTATTTAAATATTTAGTTCACAGCAAAAATTATAAAAGGTCACACAGAGACTACCGTTTACTGATGATTCAAACAAATCTGTCAATTGTTCACTTCAACCAGTTCATTTAAACGAACTGTCCAAACAAACTAGTTCTGTAAAGTGCAAATATCAACATTCCTTTTACCTTTAAAAAGCCATGACAACAAACCTAAACTTTTCTCGTTATTATGATTAGGAGGCAGAAGTAGTTAATGAACTAAAACTATGAAAGATATTCAGTCATTCAATTCTCCCATTCCATTCACTCAGCTTCTTTCCTTAACGTGAAGAAGGTACAAAATACACAATAATACAAGACAAAAAGAGTCGGAGACGGAGAGTTTCGCTGCATGTGAGGCAAAGCAGCTGTGTGACATTTAATTAGGGAACACTGGATGGTTTGTCCTAATCGCATTGGTTCTCTTATCTGAAACGAAAACCATTGAATGTGTTGTTTCACTCGTTTTAGACGTTCTTCCTCTGTTTTGTTCCTTGTCCCTCCCTCTCCTTTCACAGACTGCTTTGTCATGTTTATCCGTGTTGTCATTTGGCTTGAAAATAATGATGCAGACCAGAGTCTCTCACACACACACTATAGAATGAAATAATAAAGCATGATTTTGTATTGGACGTGACCCTTCCTGAAGGCATCAGCTGGAGAACTGTGAGGATCCCAGCAGAGTCTGAATGGAGTGAGAGGTGTGGAAAGGTCACAGATAAAACACAGAGCTCCTCACAGATTAACGTCTGTGCCGGGGGAAGTTTTATGACAATGATAATCACAGTCAGATCTAGACTATTAAACTCACACTATCACACATTAGGTTGGACTGGGCCAGACTTCACCCTAAAATCAAAATATACACTATACAGTTCAAAGGTTTGAGGTCAGTAAGATTTTTTTTTACATTTCTTAAAGATTAAAAAAATAATAATAATACTTTTATTCATCAAGGGCACATTAAATTGATCAAAAGTTACAGTAAAGTCCTTTATGAAGTTATAAAAGACTTCTGTTTCAAATAAATGCTATTTGTTTGAACTTTTTAGTTATTAAATAATCTTGAAAAAGGTATGTTTTCAACAAAAATACGAAGCAGAACAACTTTTTTCAACATTAAAAATAATAATTCTTGAGCAGCAAATCAGCATATTAGAATGATTTCTGAAAAATCATGTGACACTGAAGACTGTAGTAAATAATAATACTTTTATTCATCAAGGGCACATTAAATTGATCAAAAGTTACAGTAAAGTCCTTTATGAAGTTATAAAAGACTTCTGTTTAAAATAAATGCTATTTGTTTGAACTTTTTAGTTATTAAATAATCTTGAAAAAGGTATGTTTTCAACAAAAATACGAAGCAGAACAACTTTTTTCAACATTAAAAATAATAATTCTTGAGCAGCAAATCAGCATATTAGAATGATTTCTGAAAAATCATGTGACACTGAAGACTGTAGTAATGATGCTGAAAATTCAGCTTTGCATCACAAGAATAAATTACAAATTAAAATATTTTCAAATAGAAAACAGCTATTTTAAATTGTAATAATATTTCACAAAATTACTGTTATTTGGTCAAAAATAATACAGTAAAAAAATGCAGCCTTGGTGAGCAGAAGAGACTTCTTTTAAAAACATTTTTTTTTTTTTTTAATCTAACTTTTTTGATAAAAATATCTGCTAAATGACAAAGCGTAAATTTATCATTACTCTAAAGAGAAAAAAAATAAAGATAAACTATTTTAACTGTAAAGAATCTGTACATTATAGCTGTATTTGTAGTACTTAGTACTGCATTGAATTTATGCTGCTTTAAATGTCATATATCATTGTACTACAGTATTTTTACTATAATATAGGAACTTTATTACAGTAATGAGAGTCACCAAAAAAAGGGAATGACAAAAAACTAAAATTCCCGGACGCATTATGATAAAGAGCCCCATTAAAATTTTAAGAGTTTATTTTGATGGAGCTTTGACTTTAATGGAGCAAAGACTGATGTTCATTGGTTTCAACTATGCAACAAACAGGCAATAACGGAAGTGATATACATGACTGACAGCCTGAAATTTAAAAACATAATCTTGTTCCTGTTGCCATTTGTAAATATTGTAAAAATGCAGGTCTGAGCACGATCAATTATTTTCCTTAACTGCTTTTGCTGTTTAGTGGTAGTTTGAGAAGTTTTAGGAGCAACATTGCATACACTAACATAAAAAGAGTGCATGGATTGTAGTGCATATTTTGCGATTGATAAGTGACATCTGTGCTTCTGCACTCTTGAAAAGCAGCAGGCGCTTCTGATGAGCACACACTCATCTACAAACGGAGCTGATTACACACGTTAAGACAAACTGCATCTGTTCACTTGACTTTTGCAAACTACATTTCATGCTGCTTGTTTAAGAAAAAGACAGAGAAACAAAGAGAGCGCAAGGGTTTAGAAAGCAATCATCAATCTAGCCGTGCCTCTGCAGTCAGTCACTGAACAACACGTGAAAGGCGCTTTCATTTGAAGAGCAGGACTCACCCTGAATGATCTAGAGGGGTCAGACTTGTGTCACCTCTGGAGGTTGTGGGGTTGTGTTTTTTCTCCAACACACTCAAGATCTGCTCATCCAGGCACGATCATTTGACCTCAGCTAAAACACTCTTATCTGCCCTCTCTATCTTTCTCTGCGGCCTGTTCCTGACGCAGAACCATTATTAAACTAGAACGATTTCAAGACAGATATAATAAATCATTGACATGAGATGCAACAGATATCTTTTTTATTTACGGACATGGCTGATGTATATAACTTTGCTGAATCTCACTGTCTGGAGTAGCCAATGAAGTGAGTTCTGTATGTTTCACTGATAAAATACGAAGCAAGTTTTCAGGAAACCTGTTTGAAAACAGTCATTACTCCATTTTGTGATGCTAATGGCTGAGAAATTACACACAGCTTCAATGCAGCTTTTTAAAAAATGTTATTTTAAGCAGTTAAGGTCTTCATATCTTTGGATATTTCTCATTTTTCATAAAGGAGTATTACTTCAGGCACTTTAATTTCCCAGGGAGTAAAATAAATAAAAAAAAAATTAAAAAAAAAAAAAAAATATGTATTGCTTTTATTATTACCTTGTCCCAGAATCAGACTTTCTATCTTAAAATATGAAAATTCATCATACAAATATGAATAATGACATTTTTAATTCTACTATAAACACATTTCAGCTGTTTTTTTAGCATAATTTCTACCACAACCAACAATCTTGGCCCTAAATTTTTTTCAAAATACTTTTTCATACTTACTTCCTAAGGTGTTTACCAAGATGACTAAAATCACCTTTGAAAAAAAAAAATGAAGTTAAACAAAGTGAAAGTATCAGCCTTTTTATTTAAAATGATTATAAAATGTAATTTGCACCACAACATTTGCATTACTTTATAATTCTTGCCAGTGTTTAACCATTCAGCGCTCGCGCGCTCTCCTGGAGACCGTACGCTCATGCACACTCGCAGCGCACACACATAACGCCAGGTTCACATTACTCCGTTTGCAGTGCATAGGTGGTGCGTATTTTTTCCGCGCTCATGTTAACGGATTATTAAAGCATTCACTGCACACGGTTGCGGTCCGGCAGTGCGTTCCAGGAGCGGTGCGTCTGTAAGGCAGTAGAGCTGACTATTTCTGTCAATGGTAAGATTGTGATAACGTAAGAAAAGTAGTTTAAATGTTTTGCCACTTAATATATAAATCTAGAAGTAAATGCAAAAGTAAAAAGCATTGAAAAATGTGTTGCTTATATTTATTGTGTTTAAACATGTCTGTGAAAGATTGTATTACTGTACTGTGTAAAAAAAAAAGAATTGCAATGCTGAAAAAGCATTTTCAGTGACTATGTTTGGATTTGAAATCAAAATAATGGATACATGTTGTGTTTGTGGTAAATAGCCACGGATCAGTAGCGAACTCCTGTGTGAAAGCTGCTTCTCCTCTCACAAGAGACACTTAAGAGGGGAATTCCCTCCATTTTCAAAAATGAAATTCAGGCCCTGAATAAAAGTCTAAAAATCCTGATTGCAGCATCAATATAAATAGTTATAAATGATAAAAAGAAGGCTTTAAAAAGATTGGTATCGGTGATCGGTATCGGTAGATACTGCCGTCTGTGATCGGCGATCGGCCTCAAAAATCCTGATCGGAGCACCCCTAATTAGAAGATTAAAATAAATGAATACATTATAATAAAAAAAATTATTATAACCCTGGTACCAAACAGACATTATCTGATCCTTATGCACAAAACATACTCTACAGAAGGATGAGCAAATTATGACATTTTAATTTTTAATGAAAAAAAACAAAAAATAAATAAAATAAAAAAAACTTGCAAACATTGTTTTGGGTTCCTCCTTTCAAGAGATTCAGAGGAGAGGAGCTCAACTCAGGATGCTGAACATGATGCAGCAGTCTTGGAAGTCAATGCTTTTCAAACATCTGTCAACAATATCAGATGCTACTGAATATGTGTGTGTGTGTGCGTGTATGTTTCATTTGTTGGATATTTCTGCTTCTGTGCATCAGCACTTTAGAACATGTGGGCAATCATAATAAAGACTGAGTCTGAGTGTGTGTCTGGCATGGGATGAATTAAATGGACAGTGCTGGTACTGCATTTCTAGAGACGTCAAGATGATTGGATGGACAGATGGGAAGGAGAATAAAGAAAGAAAGAGAGAAAGAAAATTACATCCTACCTGCAGGAGAGAGACGTTGCTCAAACTCAACCGGAACTGAAAACGTTTTGGCGGCAAAAAGAAAACAGTGACTAATGATGAAATTATCAGGCATTTCAGGAGCAGCTCGGCTGAAGAGAAGAAACATTGGGTATGCAGTCCATTTAGTTCTCCAAACAGTGCTGAAGCAAGCTTTGCTGTAAATCAGGGTCGTTATCACCCAAAAACAGACGACTACACCCTCACTGTCTCACATTTAAAAAATAAATGCTCCTGAATCTCTCTCGATGGGCAAAATCACTCTCTTAATGTCTTTAGTGTACAGCAGCTTCTGCTACTACAGCAATTCACTAACACTTATATAATAGAGGACAATATAAACACTTACAGTGTAGCCCTGCATACTATCAGAGCAGACTGTGGCGATTAATGTGTGATATTAGAAACTGCAGGGCGTGATCGTACACACAGCTGTGTTAACCTTTAACATCTGGCCAGCATATGAAGCAGAAAAGAGCCACAGGTGACATTTAGACAGTTAGCTGTGAGCCGAGACGTTTGATCTGCTGTTTAGCTGCTGGTTTCCACTGTTTGTAATACCACTAATTGAGAAAAATCCCACAAGTTAGCTCAAATGAAGACCAATGTGATGCATTCTTCTTGTGAGATACTCTTCATGCTGCTCAGCGATTGCACTGTTCTGTGATTTGTCTCTGCACACATACAGTGTAGATGTTTAATAAACCGTGTCAGGAACTGTCTAAGTGATTTTGATTCATGCATTAATAGTCTTGTTCATCATAAGATGCATTATGCACTGATGCAATTTACACACAAACACTTTGTGGTTGGTAGGTATCTTACGCTTGCCAAGGCTGCATTGATTTGACCAAAAATACAATAAAAACAGTAAAATTGTGAAATACTTTTACAATTTAAAATCACAGTTTTCTAGTTTAATATATTTTAAAATGTAATTTATTCCTGTGATCAAAGCTGAATTTTCAGCATCATTTCTCCAGTCTTCAGTGTCACATGATCCTTCAGAAATCACTTGTGTTGTTTTTTTTATCTGTCCACATTACATTTATTCATTTAGGAGAAATGAGGACTACAACAGCCAATTCCATACAATGGAAGTCAAAGGGAACTGAAACTGTTTGGGTACCAACTTTCTTCAAAATATCATCTATTATGTTGGTAAACCAAATAGTGTCAGTTCCCATTGGCTTCCATTGTATTTTTTTTGCCATTCAATAGAAGTCAATAGGAACCAAAACAATTCGGACTAATGTTGGAACGACATGAAGGTGAGTAAATGATGACAGAATTTTCTTTTTCTTTTGGTGAACTATCCCTTTAAGATTTCAGTCACCATTTGTGTCAGTTGTGCAATCATCTCAGAAACTGATTTTGCCCTTTTAATCTTTCATGATTTCCAAAAATTTGCCTAAGATGGCAAAATCGTGGCCAAAATCATACTGTGTGAACCAGGCTTAAGTCTAGCAGAAATCAGCAGAACAAATGAAATTGCTTATAGCACCTTTAAAGGGGTCATATGATGCGATTTCAATTTTTCCTTTCTCTTTGAAGTGTTACAAGCTCTTGGTGCATAAAGAAGATCTGTAAAGTTGCAAAGACTAAAGTCTCAAAACCAAAGAGATATTCTTTATAAAAGTTAAGAGTTAACCACAATGTGAGCCAAAATCATCACAATTAAAAGAACCAAAGACTTAAACTACTTCAGTCTGTGTGCACTGAATTTATTTAATACACGAGTTTCACAATTTGAGTTGAATTACTGAAATAAATGAACTTTTCCACGACATTCTAATTTATTGAGATGCACCTGTATTGTAAAATGTAATTTATTCCTGTGATGCAAAGCTGAATTTTCTCATGTCACATGATCCTTCAGAAATCATTCAGAAATCATGCTGCTTTAATATTCAAGAAACATTTCTTTTAATCATCAATGTTGAAACAGTTGTGCTGCTTCATATTTTTGAGGAAACTTTTTTTTCAGGATTCTTTGATGAATAGAAAGTTCAACAGTACAGCATTTATTTAAAATGGAATTCTTTGTAACATTATAAATGTCTTTACTGTTTTATATTTATATATATATATATATATGAATAAATATGTAATAAATATGGACTAGCTAATAAAATACAAAAGTGATGTCTTTTTCAAAAAGGCTCTTGTAACTGAAATTTACAACCATCATAGTGAGCAATGTGATTTCTCCCATTCATTTTACTCTTTTTATCCTCCCTATACCATCTCTGGTTTCAGTTAGATGGTCTCTTCTGATCTAGCTGCAATGGAGACGTTCGGCTATGTTGCAGTTTTTACTAGCTCAACCAATATTACCGAGATGTTCAGCGGAGAAAAAATGATTCAAAGGCTTATCGTTTTAACCTTTGGCTCCAAATGCGATGATGGAAAGGGCAGGAGAGAGTGAGCTATTTTACACCCACCTGTGTAGGAGGTAACGGGGTGCATTTTTCTCAGGCACTCTCCAGGCAGAGAGGGCGCAGACTCCGGGTCAGAGGTCGCTGGGAGTGATGGCGTCTGTGACGTGACGAGAGGCAGAGAGAGGAGGCGGAAGATGACAAGTCCAGAGAAGAGCAGCGGTCCGACCCGGAACGGCAATGCTGTCATGGTTACTGCAACAACCACTCCTGTACTTGTAAACGGTGAGAGAGTCCTGAGAAGAGGAGAGATGAAAACGAATCACGTTACAGAGTGCAACAGTCGTGCTCCCAAAGTGAAAACTGATTTTAGCAATAACTTTTACCTGTTGTGAGCTACGAGGTTAATCAACAGTGTATCCTTTTGTTGAACTTATTTTTTGAATAATCATGTTTAACAGCAGAATTTGTGGTGATAAACTACATTACCCATGATGCTGCACAAAAAAAATTCACCAATCAAGAGAGTTGCAGCGAACAAAAAGAGCTTGCAGGGAACGTCACAAACGGCATAATCGAGTCGGTCTCCCTACACTATCAAAATACTTAAATATTTCTATATGCATAATTTACAATAAATGTAAAATACATTGCTTTATAGATATAATCAACAACTTTAATTGAATAGTTTTACATTTCATTTTTAATTTGATTATGTCATTCACAATGCTTCAAGGGATTGTAGTTCTTTCCCTTAAAGCCATCAAGTCTTGTCCTTTTGCTTGATTTTCAAATACTTTTTCGCTTCAAATAAAAGTTTTTAATGTTGTGATTTACCTCATAGCTGGTTGGTTTACTTCATGGATTATAACACTTTTACAAAGACTTTTTAAAAATCCCTACGGGAAAAATGAATGAAAAAAAAAATTCAGAAACCAATCACTGAAAAAGTGAGCGGCCACTAATGCACTCTTATTAAATACACCTTGTTATTAAAATAAAAAAGACTTGGAATATGGACTTTCTGAAAGCTTCAGTCCCTCACTGTAACTGCATGGAAAAGAACGACCAATATAAATCCAATATAAATCCTCAAAAATTGTAAATTCTGAAAGTACAGATAACAGATTGACAAATCAACAAAATAAACCAAAAACTGGAAGAACAGAAAGAAAGCAGATGGACATCCAGACAAGTGAGCTAGATGGACAGATAAACAGACAAGTGAGCAGACAGAGCGCAGAGAGACGGCTTCATCACCTCCTGATGGGTTAGATGGTGTAAATCTTGCTCTTTCTAATCGAATTAACCTCCATCTCTCATCAGAGTAAACGACTGGACCCCTTCCAAGACCCGCAGCGGTTCAACAATGTTATTCTAAAACATAACATTGATTTTGCTGTAATTGTCAGCCTGTGGACGATGAGCCAGCAGATCATTAAAAGTTTAATTATAAGTTGAAGAAAAGATTTTGATATATTTTCAGCCTGTCATGGGAATCAACGGCTCTCTGTGATGACCTCCCTAAAGCTTAAAACGGTTCACTCAGTTAATTTTTCCATTAGGTGTTTGACAGCGCATGAGGCTCAGGTAAACCCAACATGTAAACACGCATCTGAGATCTTATAAGCTCAGAATATATACATACACAAAGTTTCACTTTAACACAAACCTCCCTGTTAGTTCTCGAGTAAACGCACACACACACACTAACACATGCTCAATCACACTTAAACCTACACTTCCTGACACGTCATAGAGAACCACTGCAGCATCTGTATTGGTTTTACGGAAACACACACACACACACACACACCAAACACTGGCCACTCTGTAGAGAGGTGGTCTGATGTCCTGAATCTGTAACTAGGTCCACCTTTTTCACATTTTTGTACTGATTCACTTGATACCATATGATAGTATTAAATGGAAATACTTGTATACTTTAAAAACAAAATTCAAGTAATCTTAGAAATACCCCCAAAGAGCTATTTTCCTTTTTAAAACTACTTTAAAAAGGAAAGCCTGCCATCTCCAAAACTGTGTCAAGATTATAAATAACAGCGGATGCCCATATCAAAATAACTACTGGCCTTCTGGCATTCCTATAGTCGCCATATTGAATGTTACAATTTTTCACATTAATTTTTCAACAAGTGATCCTTTTGTGTGTGCAAATAATTTTCAGTAATTGAAATTAAACTAAAATTAAAATAAACTGTAAATATTAAAAGAAGCTGCCTTGGAAACTACCTGAAATAAGTTTAAGCACTACAATTACTAAAACTGAAATACAAATAAAGTGAGAACAAATTAAAAAAATAAAATAATAAAAATGATAAAAGCACATAACAGAATGACCAAACCTTAAACTAAAATTAAAATAAATACTGCAAATGTAAAAAATAAAATAAAAATTATCATAGTATATAAATTATATTAAAATAACATTGAGCTGAAAGCAATATAATTTTTCTTTATTTAAAAAAAAACGCAAACAGCTTTTATTCAAAGCTATCAAAATTATATTATTAGAAGGGGGGGGGGGGATTATACCGTCCAAACAACATAATAATACCTAAATATTCAAAATAAAATATTCTGGGAAAACTTTCAGCTGAGCAGAAACATTTAAGAAACATTTAACATTTCATTTAAGCAGAAACTAATATAAAATTTATTTAAAAAAAACATGGTATTTAATAAGCTGATCCGTGTCATTTTTTCAGGGTTAAAACACTTTTTCATATACCAGTTTAATATGCAGAAAACAACTAAAAGTAAGCCATTCATAAGTTGATTTAACTCCAAAACAATATAAACTTCCCATCCTAAACAGCAACACTGGCTCGACCAATGGCATGGTTTGGGGGCGAGGCTATCATTGGGTCCCACCAATAGCAGATAGGGGGAGTGTTTACGAAACTTTTGAAAACAGTACTTATGTTTACAGTTCCACTTGGTGATACTATTAATGGCATCAAAAAATTGCACACTTGCACATTTAAACAACATTTACACAAAAACTCTCAAAGTCACAGCAAGGGGAGGGGCTGTGTAGAATTTTATGAATGGCATGCATTTGAATTCTATGGAAATGTGTCGAGTTTTCTGTGGAATTCTCTGGCAGCAGGTTCCGCAGGCGTACTGTTGCTCTTATTCTTGGCTCCGGGAGCGTGACGCTGTGCGGCAGACACTTCATTGCCAACCATGTCTAATGTACCTCAATAGCAAAAGACCCTCAATCCCCCAAATCCCCCTTAATACCCTCAGCACTCCCACATTCAGTGTATTCATGCCCACCTTCTCAGACTCATCAGAGGCCATAGAGATAGAAGGATGACGGAGAGAAAGACGGAGAACCATGAAAGCCAATGATGGCAGTGACAAATGCACCGGAGGGGAGGCCAGGGTCAGACAATGAGCAGACTAGGTGGGCCACTGACGGCCCGTCTGGGACGATTCCTTTTGGGTTAATAGAGGAGATATGAAAGAACGGGATGAATAAATAAGGTCAAAGATGGCTAACAGACACAAATACGCTCAATAACACACAGATATCCTCGAGGTCAATAATGAGCTGACAGCTCTTCTAACTAGATTAGACTATGAGTGAACAATTCAAACAATGTGTGTTGAAGTTACTCAAGACTTCCAAGCATGTTTATGGGTAATACACAAGGGAATTGTTCAGACTCCTCTCAAATGCTCATGCATTGTTTCTACACAATATTGCGACATTGCTCGAGGTCATGCCTGGTTTAGAGGCAACTTGTTTCTTGCCCTTGCAAAGTAGAACAAAATCCACCAAAACAATCAGTGATTTACGAGAGCATGAGATTATCAACTAATGTTATTATATAATAGAGACTTTTCAAAGTGTAAATATCTCCCAGTCATAACATAATGCTTGATTATCAGATTATCAGAATTAAACAGTCTCCCCTTTTGCTGTAATAAAAAAAAAAATCCTAAATGTGGTTTCACTTCTACTCAGGTTTTGTCAAAATACTTTCTTCAGAATTAAACAGTCTCCCCTTTTGCTGTAATTAAAAAAAAAAAAAATCCTAAATGTGGTTTCACTTCTACTCAGGTTTTGTCAAAATACTTTCTGTCTGTCCATATAGATCAATACTTACAGTACCGTTCAAAGGTTTGGAGCAATTTATTTCTAATAAATGCTGGTTTTATGAACTTTCTATTCATCAAAAAAAATATTTTATCATGATTTCCACAAAAATATGAAGCAGCACAACTGTTTTCAACATTAATAATAAAAAATGTTTCTTGAGCAACGAATCAGCATATTAGAGTGATTTCTGAAGATCATGTGACACTGAAGGCTGGAGTAATGATGCTGAAAATTCAGCTTTGCATCACAGAAATAAATTACATTTTACAATATATTACAATACTAATTTTATTTTAAATTGTAATAATATTTAAAAAAATATGACTGTTTTACTGTATTTTTTTCATTTAGAAATTGCATCCTTGGTGAGTAAAACATTAAAAATCATACTGACCATAAACCTCTGAACGGTAATGTACTAAACTTCTAGTTCACATAATGATATATGATTCTAAAATAATTTGGAATTATGAAATTAAGTTTTTACATACAAGTAAAAAGTTTAGTGAAATACATTCTAAAACAAACTTTACATAATATAGCTGTCTATCACATTATACTCTGCTGTCCAAAAAATGCATAGAACAATTTCAAATCGCTTTCTTTTCATTTACTGAAAAAGACAGTATCCGACTCAGATTCTCTCTCATATAATAAAACTCATCATCTCCCTTTCTTATAGATGCTTTCCACATTAATGTCTGCTCTCCTCTCACTTCTGTTCTCCTACATGTAGATTCTGTACCAAAGTATCTCTTTATTATCTGATGGGAGACCAAAATGATTGAACCACTTTCTCTCTCAACCAAAGCTCAGTAAAGCATAAAGTGAAGCCCTGTGTCTGTGTAAAGTTTGTGACTCTGAGGGCAGGAGGTGTTTGGCGTCCTGCAGCTCTCTGCAGTCTCTGTCGTCTCGTCTGTCTCTGTCGTCTCGTCTAATCCAGACGGAGAGATTTAAAGGCCTTTATGTGGAATTACAAACTGCACTGCCAATTCCTGCCCTGGACACACATGGCTCCCTCTAAAGCAGAGTCACAAGACAGGGTTCAAATTTCATGTCGTGAGCTTAAATTGGTTTTTGTGTGTGTGACAAATAGAATTTGTTTAAAAAATATATATATAAAAAATGTTGCGGTCAATGCAACTTAAACTCTAATGACAGCATGTTGTTCATTACCACCGAAAATAATCTTGAGTTCCTGAATAATGTATTTACAAATACATTTTAAACTCATTGTTTCAAAAGTATAGCTACAAGAACCAAGAACAACCTTTCACACATTTGCAAACTTTAATCTCCTGTCATCACCATTTACAATCAATAAACTTGGTCATTTTACGCAAAGATATGCTCACCAAGGCTGCAATTCTTTGATCAAAAATACAGTAAAAAACAGTAATACTGAGGAAATATTATTACAATTTAAATTATCTGTTTTATTTTTGAATATACTGTAAAATGTAATTTATTCCGGTGATGCAAAGCTGAATTTTCAGCATCATTACTCCAGTCTTCAGTGTCACATGATCTTCAGAAATCATTCTAATATGCTGATTTGCTGCTCAAGATGTTGAAATGTTGAAAACAGTTGTCCTGCTTACTATTTTGGTGGAAACTACAACATAATTTTTTTTTCAGGATTTCTTAATGAATAGAAGTTCAAAATAACAGTATTTATTAGAAACACAAATCTTCAGTTACATTATAAAAGTCTTTACTGTCACTTTTAAGAACAACCTTTCACACATTTGCAAACTTTAATCTCCTGTCATCACCATTTACAATCAATAAACTTGGTCATTTTACGCAAAGATATGCTCACCAAAGCTGCAATTCTTTGATCAAAAATACAGTAAAAACAGTAATACTGAGGAAATATTATTACAATTTAAAATATCTGTTTTCTCTTTGAATATACTGTAAAATGTAATTTATTCCGGTGATACAAAGCTGAATTTTCAGCATCATTACTCCAGTCTTCAGTGTCACATGATCTTCAGAAATCATTCTAATATGCTGATTTGCTGCTCAAGATGTTGAAATGTTGAAAACAGTTGTCCTGCTTACTATTTTGGTGGAAACTACAACATAATTTTTTTTTCAGGATTTCTTAATGAATAGAAGTTCAAAATAACAGTATTTATTAGAAACACAAATCTTCAGTTACATTATAAAAGTCTTTACTGTCACTTTTGATCAATTTAATGCGTCTTTGCTAAAAAGTATTAATTTCTTTCAAAAATAAATCCCTAACTTTTGCACAGTACTGTCCACAAAGTAATAAACCAAACTCTGTAATGTATAACAACTAGATGTTCATCTGCCTAGAAAAGTACTCTCACTGTTACAAGTGATGTAGATTTTACAAACCTAGATGTAGAACTTTCTAGCAAACCAACATGACACGAAAAATACATGTTTTTGAAACCCTGCCTTGCCTCACAGACTTCTGCTGAAAGTGATGTAATGTAAACACAACATTCGTTTCTACAAACTAAGGGACGAGTCAAAACTGATGTGCTAATCAAAAGCAGGCCACAGATGCTGTCGATAGAAGTTGTTGTAGTTGTATTCAAACCGGAACATTCCTTCAACACTCTTAGATTATGTAATGTATAAACAACTGAATTCCTTGGATATTAAGTTTCACATGTAACGAGGTCAATAAGTGAGAGAGCAAATATGAAGGGCGTTGAAGGAAAATCCTGCCAAAAGTCAGATTCCTTCATCACAGCTTTCCTCAAGCACATTACTGAAAGACAACGAATCCATGACTGTCTGGAATAAACACAAGGATTAATGCTAATCCACTCTAGATGGACTCAGATAAACACTGTCTCACTGTCACCGCGCTTTACAACCACTGCAGCATCAGCACACTGATACAGGGGCTTTATGGACTCTATTCATCTTTTAAGTGAGAAGGACGGAAGTCATAAAGAAAGGCAAGACAAGTGATAAGAGCAGCTGGGATTGCAAGAAGGGTTTCAAGATGAACTCAGGAAAGTCCAGACAGCTGGAGCCATCAGTTTAGTCAAGATGTTACAAAATAACCGAGCTGGTCACATTACCCCCCTAGTAGAGCAAGAAAGTTTAGTTATTAAACTAGTTAAAGTCCTTATGAAATCAAATAGACTTATTTAATACACATTACTGAACTGTGAGTGATTCATTGGTACACATTATTTCAAAGAAAAAATGTTTCTCTTCATAATCCTTCATTAAATATAATAACTTCTGCCTCTACTTTTGGTAACTTTAATTTTAAGTCAAAATGAAATCCAAATTAGAATGAAATCCTTAACTGGTGAATTTACAGGCATCTCCTTCAACTCTAAAACACAACATGATGCAATGCGTAATTCAGAAAATTCCTTCATATTAACAGTACATTTGGCCCCATTTTTATGGATTTTGTTCAAGAGACTTTTTTAACGCACATTTAGAGTCTTATCGTGAATATTAAGTCAACGTATGCAATTTCAAATAATGTTTTTTTTCATACCCTTTCATTAAAAATAATAAAAATAAAAGTCAATGAACCAACATGAAGTGGTGAATTTCAGCCCTCTACGAACACCTTGGCAATTGAATCGCCATTGGCTAGTAAATTTGTTTGTTTACTCGCCAGACTGATAAATATATATATATACTGTATATATATATATATATATATATGTTTGTTTGTAAAATGGCACAGTTTTATAAATATCTGAAAGTACACTCTTAACATCAGTCAGTCAAGCATTATAATATGATAATCAATATTATTTAACGATAGAACTTTAGTAGTTAGAATTAAAACTTGATAACCATGTATGAATGCATATTAGTGATTTTAACTGAACTTCGGACTGGTGGTGGTGCTTTTTTGGTCATTCAGTGTTTCTGTAAAAAAAAATTTTAATTGTGGAAAAACTAACAAAAATAATAATAGATACTAAGATAATAATGATACGAATTCTGCTAATAAGAACAATATATTTTCCTCCGTTATTTTGACAGCAAAATACAACAAAGAATATCATTTACATGTAGCGCGCATAGAGTGATTTACTCGCAATGTAGAGGGTTGATTTATAAATTATATTATAAACAATAAAGAACAATTTATAAATTATCATTAACCAAGGTTAATAAATGCTGTAAAAATAATAAAATATACACTACAAACTACTAAAGTGTAAATTTACACTATACACCATCAAGAAGTCTTATTCTCACTAAGGCTACATTTACTTTATCAAAAATACAGGAAAAACAGCTATTTAGGGATTGTTTTAGCAAATCACACAAGGTGTGCACACAGTTACAGCCAATAATATTGTGGGAGAAATCTTGTGTGTATGATATTTCATCTGAAGAGCCTCAAAATTGTCTCTTTTAAAGCGACTGAAAGTCCATGTTGTTTGTTGGCATGTTGTTCTTGTAATCGATGCATCTACAGCCTCATTCATGAAATGCAAGCACAATTTTCTGTATAAATCATCTGTAAAACCATCCTTACATAAATTGTCACATTCCATTCAGTGCAACAATTTCCAAAGAATGGTTTATGAATGATTTACAGAGAAATTCGTTCTGTGTGCATTTCATGAATGAAGTCCGTAGTCTGTGATTGCTCATGTAAAGCATTCTCAAAATTACAGAAAACAAGAAACTGTCTTCAAATGTGCACAGGATGAAGACCTTCTGTCTTGATCATTTGCAGAGTGCATGTAATTTAAGCTCATTTTCCTAGCTAGACTCGTTGACAAAAATACCAGATACTTCTCAACAAACATTGCCCACAGAGAAAAAGTTTTTGCCCTTTGGAGCCCGGCCACCCTTTTCTCTAAACATTTCTTAGCATTTCTCTAAACGCTGAAACAATGTTAATTTCGTCAACGAAGAAAACAACGAAAAATATTCGTTAACGAACATTTTTTCTGTGACTAAGAAGAGACGTTGACAAGCTAAAACTAATATCTGATGATAAAAACTATGACGAAATTTATGCCGCGTCTTCGTTAACAAGACGAGACCAGACTATTATGTTATTTGAGGACTACCGGACATTCAAAATACATCCTATAGGCTACTGTCTTGTCCTTCAAAATGTGCGTCCCTGTCATTGGATTGCAATCGGATAAGGGTCGTTTGGCCGCAGGATATGGATAGGCTACCAAAATGCGAATTAGCGATCTGAAGCAATGGCCTCAGCACCCGAAGGGGTAGAGATAAGGTGACCAGACGTCCCGTTTTTCCCAGGAGTCACAATTCGTTGTCGATTAACTTAAAGTTAGTGAAGGCGGGATAGGCGGAATCGCGCTGATA
This sequence comes from Sinocyclocheilus rhinocerous, assembly GCF_001515625.1. Lineage (NCBI taxonomy): Eukaryota > Metazoa > Chordata > Actinopteri > Cypriniformes > Cyprinidae > Sinocyclocheilus > Sinocyclocheilus rhinocerous. Next base: position 1,186,246 of record NW_015647431.1, read on the forward strand.
GAAGTGCTCTCTCTCGCTCACGCTCCACTTCTTCAGTTCTCATATACCCAAAATAAATGTTGGTAACTGCAGTTTGACTAGCAGTTTGACTAAAAGTAATGACTAAAAGTTGACAAAAATGCAGTGACTTTTTTCGCCGACTAAAACTAGACAAACTATGAAAGACTCAAATGACTAAAATGTGACTAAGACTATTAAGCATTTTCGTTTCAAGATAAAGACTAAGACTAAATCAAAAAAGCCTGTCAAAATTAACACTGCGCTGAAAGGGGTCACACAACCGAAACCTTTATCCCCTAAAAGAGACCCCGAATGAACTGTATTCCCATTCACACAGCTGGAGGTCTGTGAGTGTGCACTACCCTAGTTAGGGCCCTAATACGGGCCAGCAACCTCTGCCGCCGAGAGCCAACGCCAACCTGAGCATCCTGAGATAGATGTACGGTGAGACAGATCCAAAAAAAATTAGCAGTTCCACGGATATTTGTTGTATCTCTGAAAGTGTCTGCCTTTTCAGATGCGTCCTTGTTTGCTATTTTTTTCCCCTAAACCTTCCACTCCTTCACTGTCTCTGCGTGAAAGCCTCCTCTGTGCGACCGGCCAACTATCTGTCAAAGCAGAGGCTCTTTAGCACGTGAATGAAGTCCGTTGAGCTTTACGGGCGCTCTGAGCGAGTACGCGGTCATCCGCCAAAGCTGAGCACTTTCACTCAGCCCTGACCACGGACCCGACACCAGGCAGAATCTTAAACAGCACGGCAACAAGACCGGCCTTTTATTGTGTCCATCCTCACGCCATTCACGTTTCACTCATTCTCCCTTTCTCTGTCCATCTGACCATCTGTTTCTCTGCCACCTCATTGACAACGTCAGGTTTGTGACAGAAGCATCTCTCTCAACAGTGTATTAATAATTTAATATATTCAAGCAGATATAAAAGAGAAAAAGAATGTTTAAACTAACGTTATGAGCTTGAAACTAAAATCACAGCTCACAGCTCTAAATTTGCAGATTTGTTTATGAATCGTTGCACATCGGCGGCTGGCCCTGAATAATGGACAACATGCACTTAGACTCAAAGTTGCAGATGCATGAATTTTCATTATCATGGTTGTTTAGGTTTTCTGTTTAATTCTGTCTTATGAAATAAATCCAACAGCCACCCTATTTATATTTGTAGCATTTCTCAGACTTTTCAAAACAAACAAAAATAAGTTTCTTCCAGTTTCTTTCCTGTAAAAACTTTCCACAGTAATTCATGTTAGTTAATGCAATAGTGAGTTTTATTTTTATTTCTACATATAACAGTTAACTTTTTAACAATAAATGCTGTATAGGTTAACATTAAAGGAATTTATAAATTAATAAACAATAAAGAATCATTATCATTAACCAAGATTAATAAATGCTGCAAAATTAATAATAATTTTTTATCAATTTAAATTCATATAAGAAACACACAAAAAATCTAAAGTTTTTGAAAGAAGTCTCTTCTGCTCACCAAGGCAGCATTTATTTGATCAAAAATACAGTAAAATTGTGAAATATTATTACAATTTAAAATAAATGTTTTCTATGTGAATATATTGTAAAATATAATTTATTCCAGTGATGTAAAGCTGAATTTTCAGCATCATTACTCCAGTCTTCAGAGTCACATGATCCTTCAGAAATCATTCTAATATGCTGATTTGCTGCTCAAGAAACATTTCTGATTATTATCAATGTTGTGCATTTAACGGTTGTGCTGCTTCATATTTTTGTGGAAACCGTGATACATTTATTTTTCAAGATTCTTTGATGAATGGAAAGTTGAAAATAACAGCATTTTTGGAAATAGAAATCTTTTGTATCATTATGATTGTCTTTACTGCCACTTTTGATCAATGTAATTTCCTTTTTTTTTTAAATACTGACCCCAAACCTTCATATTTATAGGTCTTAGCAATGCACGTTCTACAGTATACGCTATTTCAAAATATTATGTCTCCATATCTGCAGTGCAAATTACTGTCAAGACAGCAATGAACATGAACATGATTTAATTTAAAATTAAACTGAGTTAAAATGAGAGTTGAGAGAAACAGAATAGAGACACACAGATAGAACGGAACAACAAAATGAACTATCATGACAACAAAGACTAATTTAATTGTATTGAAATGAAAAAGAATTACACCAAGTAAATATAACTAATCTAAAATAAGTTATGAGAAATATACAGAAAAAGCAAACAGAAATGACAAGATTAACTCCAATGACAACAAAAACAGATTAACTGAAATGAAACTCAACTGAACTGAGAAAAAGGCACACAGACACAAAAACAATCAAAATGCTGCAACACTATGGACAATACGGCTAAATTCTTGCATAGTAGCTCCATCTATTCAGACAAACACTTGAAGTGGTCAGTCACACACACACACACACACACACACACACAGGCCAGTGCCAAAGGCTGAGAGAACAAAAAGAACTGGACACAATGGGGGAGGTCTGGAGATGACGGCCAAACTGTTTATCAGCATACCTCAACAAAGACACGGAGAGAGGGAGGGGACAGAGAGAGAGGGAAGACGGGATGGAGCACAGAGAGAGAGAGAGGACGAAATTGGAAAAGATACGGGATGGACACGAAGGGAGGGAAGACGTGGGCAAAATTGCTCTCATGCCAAAAAAAGAAAGGAAAGCACAGAGCAACAAGATGAAAAGACTCACAGGAAGTGGATAGTTTTGTCCACAGATGGACAGATGAGGACAGAAAGAGTCTACTTACCAGGAGGAAGGTGTCAGCAAGGGCTCATTCCAGAGGAGCGCATCCGATAGACTTCAGATCTGTTTAATGCAATCCTTACAGACAGACAGAGAGAGAGAGAAATCATCTTAGTCAGCCTCTCGCGGACGGGCTGCGTCCAGAGGAAAGGGGGAGATGAAGGGGCTTCAGTAATGTGCGCAGTGGCTGACTCGGAAACTAAAGGGTTAAAATTCCTCTAATTGTTCCCAAACGAAGGCTGGTGCACCTCAGATGCGTACAGCAGCCCCAGTATTTCAACACTGATGCTATGCTTGAAAATGTCTGATATGAAATAAGATCACATAAGTGTCTTCTGTGCTCAAATGCTGTAGGATCTTTTCTCTTCACTACTTTTCCCACTGAAAATCACCAAAAACATTAGGCAAAAATGATACAATCACTCAGGTGTCCTAGCAGAGTGATGTTCATGGATCAAAAAGATTCACTCACGTTTCACAAGTGTCATAATACTTTTTTCCTTAATTAACATTAATCGTAATTAATATTGAAACATTGTTCAAAAGTTTGGGGTCGGGTCAAATTTTTTATGTTTTTGAAAGAAGTCTCTTCTGCTCACCCAAGCTGCATTTACTTGATTAAAAATACAGTAAAAACAGTAATATTCTGAAATATTATTACAATTTAAAATAACTGTTTTCTGTATGAATATATTTTGAAATGCAATTAATTCCTGTGACCAAAGTTGAATTTTCAGCATCATTACTCCAGTCTTCAGTGTCACATGATCCTTCACAAATCACTCTAATATGCTGATGTGCTGCTCAAGAAACATTTCTGATTATTATCAATGTTGAAAACAGCTGATTCATATTTTTATAGAAACTGTGATACGTTTCTTTTTTTCAGGATTCTTTGATGACTAGAAAGTTCAAAAGAACTGCATTTATTTAAAATATAACTTTTTTGTAACATTGATAAATAATGTGTTTACCGTCACTTTTGATCATTTTAATGTATCCTTTCTGAATAAAATTTATTAATTTTATTCATATTAATTTATTAATATTAATTAATTAAAAAAAATCTTACTGACCCCAGAGATCTGAACAGTAGTGTATATGTGTGTATTTCCTCTGAAATGTAAAACGCACAACACTTCTGTGAATATTTTAGAGATTATGCAAATGAACTATTAAATCAGTTTTGTATCACTTTACTGAAATGGACAGTTTGAATTGATTTAAAGAAATTACTGCAATGCCATTTTTGCTACTGGCAAAAGTTTAAACAAGTGAAGCGGGTTTAACACCAAAACCCGAAGCCCCTGTTTTATCACTTCAAACTTGACAAATGTCCGTGAAATAATCCGGTATACAGGTCTACTTCTTAATAAGTAGGCCTACTGTATACTTTTTTCTTTAAAATAAATGCCATTTGGGTTGACATTTTATTTAATGCATTGACAATCAGCCATTTTTAAGTCTCTGAATACTTTTTGGGGCCACTGTGTATTCGACATGAGACCTTTGCTTACTCATTAGCTGAGAACAGCACTTTGAGAAGCTAGTTTCTAGTTTCTGTGGAAACAACACCCCTCCCCCTATGAAATCCCATAATACAGCTGTAATTTTCCTTTCAATCAATTCAAATTTGACATTTCACAGTGAGAATAGGGGAAAAGAGATCAAGAAACATGTTCAATCCCCTCTGTCATAATTCCGTTTCCCCCCATCTCCAGGCCCCCATCGCACACAAAAACACAATACGCAACGGGGCGGTTGATTTCGAGTTCAACTTTTGTACGACTTTCTCTTGAGATCAATCAATTCATTCACTCATTCATCCATCAATTAATTTGTGGCTCCATTCAACTGAGTCGCTTAATTCAGAAGACTGAAATTAGTTATATACATTTATTCTCTGAGCTGAATGAGGAAAAGGATGATATTTTATGCAAGAGTTGTGCTAGATTCACAATGTAATAAGGTTTGCTAAGAGTCAAAAGATCTCTCGACTACACCAGGGAAAATTCAGTCAGTTATGTTAAGCTAAAAGCTTAAAATACATGATAGTACACACAACCAAAGCACAGACGAATTGATAGTGGTACACTAATTGTGTAACACTAATTATTGTCCCATCTTGCTTTGTAAACACAGACAATAGGCATGCTCAAACTTCTTTGTCAGCAAGACCAATTTTTTTACCAGCTTAACCAGCATGAACCTTCTGCTTTACTGACTTAACCAGCAAGTCAACAAGCTTGAGCAGAAAGACCTTGATTTTTGCTGTTGGACAGCATGGCATTGCTCGTCCACCAGCTAAACCAGCCATAACCAGCACTAAACCAGTACTAACTTAACAGTAAACCAGAATGAACCAGCTCAAGATTGGCACTAACCAGCATAAATCAACCTTGCCTCGCTTCCTGAATGAATCAGCCATTTGAACAAAATGAAAGACTAAATGACTCACTCATTAAAAATTTATAAACAGTGGGAAATTACATCTGTTTTGTTATATATATCAGCTCATTTCTACCTCTTTCCAATCATAGAGCACTTTATTTGTAGAGTTGTTTAAGTGAGAGAACAACTGTAACTTAGTCCAGATTAGGGGAATTGTAATGTTTAACCATTTCTTTTATTATGTAAATATTTTTTTTGAATTGAAAAAAGTTAATTTTAGTTTGTATATGCTGTCAATTATAGTTCTTAGAAAGAAAATCAGAATCGGCAAAAATTGGCAAAAAAATCAGAAATCAGAATTGGCCAAGAAAATTGCAATTGGTGCATCTCTACTAACCAGCGTTAACTAGCAACAAACCAGTAATACTTAACCCTAAACCAGAATGAACCAGTTACAGATTAGCACTTAACCAGCATAAACCAGCCACCAAACTTCTAAAACAGCAAAATCATATTAGTTGACCAGCTTAACCAGCAAGAACCTTTTGCTTCACGTATTTAACCAGAAAGTTAACAAGCTTGACTAGCACTAACCAGCCACAACTAGCACCAAACCAGTACTACTTAAAGGGTTAGTTCACCCAAAGTAAGGACCTTGAACACTGGACCTTGAACGCGGTAGTTACCTTGCTGACTATGGGAGGGTCAGAGAGCCCCCATATTTAATCAAAAATATCTTAAATTGTGTTCCGAAGATGAACGAAGGTCTTACGGGTTTGGAACAACACGAGGGTGAGTAATTAATGACAGAATTTTTATTTTTGGGTGAACTAACCCTTTAACTCTAAACCAGAATGGACCAGTTACAGATTAGCACTAACCAACATAAACCAGCCACCAAACTTCTAAATCAGCAAAATTACAGCAAGAACCAGCTAGAACCCTCTACTTTACTGATTTAGCCACAAAGTCAACCAGCTTGACCAGCACTAAATAGCCATAACTAACACCAAACTAGTAGGCCTACTACTTAACCCTAAACTAGATTGAACCAGCTCATGATTAGCACTAGCTAGCATAACCCAGCCCCCAAGCACCAAAATCACATTACCTAAACAGCTTAACTAGTAAAAATCCTCTGCTTTACTGATTTAACCAGAAAGTCAAAAAGCCTGGCGAGGAAGACCATGCTGTTTTGCTAATGGACAGCATCTTTGCTCATTTTCCAGCTTGACCAGCCATAACAAGCACCAAACTAGTTCTACTCAACTCTAACTTAGAATGAACCAGCTCCAGATTAGCACTAGCCATCATAAACCAGTCACCAAACTTATAAATCAGCAAAATCACATTAACTGACCAGTTAAACCAGCAAGAATCCTTTGCTTACTGATTTAACCAGAAAGTCAACCAGCTTGATGGAGAAGACCATGCTGTTTTACTGTTGGACAGCATGACTTTGCTAATCCTCCATACTGACCAGCATTAACCAGCCATAACTAGTACCAAACCAGCAAAATCACAATAGCTTACCAACATAACCAGCAAGAACCTGTTGATTTACTAGCTTAATCATCAAAGCATTTTAGCCAACCTTGATGGTTTACCAGGTTTTGCTGGTGAACAACATGGCTAAGCTGGTTAGCACCAGTTAGACAAGCATCAGACCAGTACTAACCTGCACTAAACCAGCCCCAACTAGTGCCAAAACAATACTAACCACATTTCTAAACCAAAACTACGCAGCATAAATCAGCCTGGACCTGAATGGAAATTCAAAAAATATTAAAAGAAAATATGAAACAAACAAAAATATATAAATAGAATAGAATAGAATAGAATATGAAACTAAAATACACACAGAGTGACCAACTAATTTGTCATGCATCTCCATTCATTGGACATTGGAGTTTGCATTGGACACACAAATGTAAATCACAAAGAGGAATACTACTAAAACAAGAGTTGTACAGTATGATAGCATTCAGCGTCGAGGTAGTCTGGTGTTAATTAGTCTTGGCTCCACCCCTCACGGGTGTGTTCCCTCTCGAGGGGTTCACTATGAATATGTCATGTCTGAACAGATGCCAGTACAATAAGTCATGCTAGAGCACTGGATGAAGAAACACAAAACAGATTTAGCCAACATGATCTCACCGTGAAATACATGACTTATGCTGTAATCATCTCAATTCAGCACACATTTTTAGACACTTTATTCGTTCCACTCGCCATTTCTCTCACTGATTTGACTTAATTCTTCACAATCATTCTTTATAAACACAAGCAGTATGCTGGATATGTGCCATATTCTTCTCTGCAGGCACTGAATGTGGGTGTTTGTGATAGAAAGCCGGATTGAAATAGATGGGGAAATGAGGTAAAACTTTTGGAAAGCTAACTCAAACTAAATTATAAATAAAAAGATTATTTCTGTCAAATATAAAGTCTGGGTGTTTGAGCACGCAGTATTTCAAGGACAATAGTACAGAGGTCTTTTGCTATGTATTTTGGGTTATTTTATGTGCACCTCACAGTGCTGTCGGTTCCTTTCTGAGCTCCTGTGGTCAATCTGATGGCTGCAATCACAAGATGTCCACAAGACAGCATAGCATCAGGAGACCAGCTGATTTAGTCCATCTTCTTTTTGAGGAACTCATGATGAGGACCCATATGCAAGATGAAAAAAAGAGATCTTTCACTCAAACTCAAACTTGCGTTGTGAGATTAAATGGAGAGCAAATGAAGACTTTTGCCGAAGTTTCTTGCAGATGTGTCTCCTGAAAAAAGACCTCAGTAATCGTGCATGTCACAACTAGAAGTGCCAAAGAGATCAATAAAGTCAGAGATCTCTACATGCATTAATGCATTAACATTTTGCATCATGCTATAAGAAATCATTCTCTAATTAGTTTTTTTTTTGTCTTATTTTCTAGTAAAAATGTCTAAACATCCATAAAACAAGAACATTTTACTTGCAAAATCCGTTGCATAAAACTGGGATTCACGAATGAGGGAACTGCAGGGGTTTGTGAGCTATAATTTAATAATAAATTAAATCATCAAAATGGAAAATAAGAAAAGAAAATTAAAGGGGTCATATGATGCGATTTCAAGTTTTCCTTTCTCTTTGGAGTGTTACAAGCTGATTGTGCATAGATAAGATCCCTGAAGTTGCAAAGACTAAAGTCTCAAAACCAAAGAGATATTCTTTATCAAAGTTAAGAACTCTGCCACGCCCCCCTAAAACGGCTCATTCTAACACGCCCCCACATATCTACCCCACTATGTGGAAATATTTGCATAATCCCGCCGCAAATGTGCACGCAAAGAAAGAAGGCATGGTGTCAGTAACCGCAGTTAGTGTTGAAGCAGGATCAGCTGGCCAATCAGAGCAGACTGCGCTTATCGGAAGGAGGGACTTTGTAGAAAACGAAGCGTTTGAGAGAGGCGGGGCATAGAGGACCTACAATAATGTACCGTATTTGAAAAATAATGTGTTTTTTGAACATTAAAGCATGTCAACATATTCTGTTACACCAAATACACAAAATAATGATCTTTAAAAAAGCATCATATGACCCCTTTAAAAATGAAAATAAAATACATCACATACTTTATATTAATGCTTGATATATTTTATTTGTTTGCCTGACCATTAACCAACATCATATAACTGTGAAAAAACTATTTTTGTTGTCAAATTTTTAAAAATATTAACTTAAAATCTCAGATATGAGATTTCAAATAAATATTTGAGATAAAATGTGTTTGGCCGGCAAAAAAGTTTGAGAATCACTGGCATAAACTATAGATTTATATACTTTTATTATGTTTCTTACTAAATTTGATAAATCCAACAAAAAAAGTAGTTGCTTAAATATATTATTTTGACAAGACCGAAATACAGATTTTGCGGTGCATTTATTTTATAGCTCTATAATCATACTGTACGTCAATGATTGTCTTATATGCACCTACTTTTAGTTCCCCTAAGGAGAAACATCACAAATAAAGTTAAGCCTAATACGTAAATAAAACACAACTGTGAACTCCCTTAAGTCTCCTGAGCTGTGACAGAGCAACTGCTGAGCAATAAAATCCTCCTCTGGAGAACAAGCAAAACATAAACAGAAGGAGAGAGTGAATGATTTTGAGAATTCCTCAAGCCTCAGGTGGGATTCAGTCAGGTTTGAGTGCTCTGCCAGAGCGGAAAAACTCACCTGAGATATTCACACAGTAACAACACAGCCTACCATTCCTCAGAGATGGACAGAAAAAGACAGAGGAGAGAGGATAAAGATAAGAGAAAATAACATGAATGAAGATTCCCCCACTGGAGAAAAAGTAGTAAGTGATCTCTTCACAAAAGCATTAAAGGGGTGGTTCACTGGGTTTTTTCTAGGCTTGATTGAGTTTATGGGGTGCAGTCTAACATGTGTTAATGCTTCGTTTTTTAAAAAACGCATTATTTTTCACATAATTTACCTTTATTCCACACCTCTCTGTCCCTTCTCTGAGAAACGGGCTGATCATTTCCTTCTTTTATGAAGCCCCTCCCTCAGAAATAGGCGATGGGCTCTGATTGGTTAGCTAGCCCAGTGTGTTATGATTGGCTAAACCACCTCTAGCGCGTGTCTAATTTAGTGTTATTTGTAAATGCTACTGCTTATGTTAGCTTTTACTATACAGTTTTATCCTGATTAAAGCTTTAATACAGTACGGCAACTGCACGCGCGTCCATGTTTAACGCTTCTCATAGCTATGTGAAAATAAGTGTATAATTGGAACAGTTCATTGCACACTAACTAACGTTAAAAAAAGTGAAATCGCAATCAACCACCCCTTTAATAAAGCAAATTAAATCCAAACAGAAAGAAAGAGAAATAGCCAGAGAGAGGGCCAGGAAAAAAATAACAATTAACTTAAAGGTCCCCTGAAATGCTTAGAAACACGCAGCGTTACTCTACGTATTGACGTAATTTTAACTGAAACAGGAAGACAGGGAGGGACATATCAAGCAGCCCCGCCCCTTTTTAAAATAGCCAATAGCGTTCGTTTATATCAGACGAACTGCAAGCTTTGAATGCTTATATCTTCTAAATGCGAATTTTGTCACCGTTTTGGAGCACACTGCCTTATAGATAACCTTAAGACTAATATACTGATACTAACACCCAAAAAACTTTAATTTTGATTTCATGGGGACTTTAATAAACATAATTTAATCTACATAGTGCATATATAGTTCATATTTTCCACTCGGCTGTAGCTCCCAAGTTCCATTTGCACTTCCAGATATTCAAAATATTGAAAAAAATATATATATATTTTTTGTAAAAATTAAAAAAATAATAATAATAATTAATTTTTGGAATTTTTTCATCCATCCAAATTGACATTCAATCAACAGATTAATCTCTTATCAAAATAGTCAAAATCGTAATATCGATTTCTCAATTTTAATTTATTCTCATCTAGTAGCATGCCTCCCATCCAATAAATCGCAATAAGCTTTGTGTTTTGTTACTTCTGATATAAAACAAAGTCTCAGCTTTCAAATTCTTTTATGAAATTTAAATTTTGATTGATATGTCATGGAATGTTTTATTTACCTCAGAAAAGCCATTCAGTGTCCATAAACTTTATAGTTAGCTAGATCAATGAACTCTAGAGAGGAACATTTTGCTAAATATATGCACTATATATTGATTATATTTTTACTTAAATTGTACTTCAATATGTGCTTCAACTGTACTTAATGTATGTTTGAATAAACCCATCATGAAAACAAGTTTTTATGACAGCCACTGTTTAAATGTTTATATTTCAAAAAACTAATTGGAGTAGAAACATACTTATATCATTGAAAGTTATTATTATAAAGTTATTTTATAAAAATTGCATTGTGCAATTTAATTGTTTGTATACAAATTTATTTATTTTTAACAGGGTTCACTAGTTTACAGCATAAGTTGAGAGATTTTTTTTTCCTTGAGGAAAACTGACATGCACTCTTCTTAATGTACAAATAAATCGATTTTGAATTGAGTAAATTGAGAAATTAATCAAAACAAATCAATCATTAGTTGTAGCCCTCACCAATGTTCCTGCATGACTTACAGCAACTAAGTGACAGAGTGAAATGTCAGTCCTGAAACCAGATGGCTGATGGGAGAAAAGAGCACAAGGCCCAGCCTGACCTGTCGGACACAAACACGACGGCAATTACCCGCACGCATAGATCATATCCCACATCTCAGGAGGAAGTCAGCGGCCCCTTCAAGGGTCCGTCCAAACACAGGAGACTAATAGCTCTGCTGTTCTGACATTTTCTTAACCTTTAAAGCCATCAGCAAGAGCGCCATTCATCTTCCTTTGCAATGCTCCAAAAACAGACAAAACAGTGGGACGCCCCAGCAGAAAGAGTTATGCTAAACCAATTTCAGTAGGATTGAGACAAATGCAGACTAGGAAGGTGAACGTGCGGTGAAGAGAAAGCACAAGAACGCTGGGTGTGCAGATACTACTCATTCAGAGCGATTTGCGGTACACTAATATTAGGGACCGTCCCCCTCCTGGGACAAAGCGAGGTTAAGTGCCTCAATCAAGAGCACTCTGATGATTGGAGATCTCAGAAACTCTACAGTGCATGGATCACACGACCTGGGATCGAACTTACGACTTTTGGGACCAGCTATTTGGACGTCATGAATGCAGCGCTGTTTCTCCTCCCTTGTGAAAACAGATGCAGAGTTTTCCTGCCCTCGCTCATGAAATCACTTACACTAAACTTACTGTTCCTATGCACGTAGGAAACTTTATGTCACATTTGGAAGGGGGAAACAAATGGCCCCGTCCACGACTTTTTGACAGGTCACTACCTGGAAGTATGATTCACATCTTATTTAAAGGGGTCATATGATGCAATTTAATTTTTTCCTTTCTCTTTGGAGTGTTACAAGCTCTTGGTGCATAAAGAAGATCTGTAAATTTGCAAAGACTAAAGTCTCAAATCCAAAGAGATATTCTTTATAAAAGTTAAGAGTCAGCCACGCCTACCTAAAACGGCTCGTTCGAACACACCCCCACATATCTACCTTACTATGTGGGATTCACCCAAAGTGAAAATGCTGTCATCGTTTACTCACCCTCATGTCGTCCAAGGTCCATATGACTTTCAATGAATGCTAAAGGAGATGCTCCGAAGAACATCCATGCAATGAAAGCACACCGTGATCTGTCAAGCCCCACAAAGGACAAAAAACACCATAGAAGTATCACAAAAGTAGTTCAAATTTGACTTGAGCACGATATTTCACGTCTTCTGAAATAGATTTGTAATAAAATAGACTGAACTGTAAATTTTTTACGTGGACAAAATATGCAAGATTTGACATATAATAGATGTAAAATAGCAGCTTGGACAGTCCATAAAACATCTCCTGCTGTCAGGGTTATTATTAATAACTAACACTATATAAAAACGTTATGAAAAAAAAACATTGACTGAAATTTCTCATTTTAGTTTGAATTGATGTACTAAAATAATTGAAACTAAAACTGAAATAAATTATAAAATATATAATAAACAGTATATAACAAATATTATATATATATATACAGTGGGTACGGAAAGTATTCAGACCCCCTTAAATTTTTCACTCTTTGTTATATTGCAGCCATTTGCTAAAATCATTTAAGTAAATTTTTTTTCCTCATTAATCGGCTTTTAAAAACTTACTTCATGTAGGTTATATCGTCTAAAACCAAAACAATGCAACAATGCCCATTTTACTTACTCGGACCATGTGTTATTTGTTCAGTGAAATTATCAATGTGGTCTGGTGAAAGACGGGACTTATTGAATATGATTACGCATCGCTCCAGTAGAGTTATTCTAAGACAATTTGACATTACACAGTTTACACAAAACTTTTCCGTTTAAAATAATTCAAACATACAACAAAATTATTAAAAAGAACCTAACTAAAATTAAACAAAAATAAAATGTTTTATTAAAATATTTTTTTTTACATTTTATTAAAAATATAACAACTTCAAAATATTACTAAAAACTGTATTAGTACCTCTGAAACTAAAATAACACTGCCTTTTGTGTTCCACAAGAAGAAAGTCAATATTATGAGGCCAGAATGTTCATTTTAAGGTATTCATGTAAAACGGTGAACATTCTCATACAGCATGTTCATTGAGTAAGAAATCCTTTGTTAGAATCACCTTGACTTATTTTACATTGCTAGAAAACTTCATACATTGCTAGAAAACTTGGCCATTAATAATTACCCATAATGCTCCAAAACATATAAATTTAATCAAATATATTATAAATAGAAAAAAATTATATCTTCTCATTTATACCTTCTCACTTCTAAACAAGTGCTAGCATGTAGCAGTGTTATTTTAGTATTGAGATATTATTTGATTTTATTAATATTTTTAATTTTATTTTTCATTCTGTTTTCATTTTAATTTTAGTAAAAGTTTGTCATTTTTATTAGTTTTTTTAATATGTTATAGTTATATGTGTGTGTGTGTATATATATATATATATATATATATATATATAATTTTTTTATTCGTTATTTCAGTTTTAGCTTTTGTTGTTTTAGTACTTTAAGTTACACTAAATGAAAATAAGAAATGTCTTGGCAACTAGCTGAAATAAAATAAGTTCTTTATATTTTATATCAGTTAATACTAATTTCAAGTAGCCAAAATGTAACTTTAAACTCTTTAAAGCAGCTTTAAAAACAAATGTTTAACTTTACAGAAAACGTATATAATTTATACTTAAAGATTTACATACATGCATTTGAAAAGTGCAAACAGCAAGCTGGTACCCCCAAATTGAATATGCTTATTTAAGTTTCCATTAGTAGAGGTTTGTCAAGCACTGGAGTAAAAACCGCTGCACTAATCTGATGGATGGACAGATAGGAAAAAAGCAAGCTATCGTGCCTTACAAAAACACTCTCCTCTTAAAAAAGACCTGCTTGTTTGACTAACCCAGTCTGAAGGTGCACAGACCCCCCTTAAAACACAACACACCCCACCGCGGCCAGAGGCATCAATGACTCTCTTGTGCCTGACAGAGCACGTCACTGTGCGGCCGGGCCTTGAGAACAGCAATATTTGCTTTAATATTTCAAACATTTAGCTTGACCCATTTCACACAAGCTTGGCTGTGTTGTCCTCCAGCCCTTCGGGGTCTCGCTGCAGAGCTTCTGTGCTTTACTACAATCAGCTTCCACACACGGCCCCTAACGCAGCTCCTCCAGCCCAGTTCATCCATTCACCATCCCAGCGTGAAACAGCCGATATGAAAAACCAGCAGTTCCTCATCACAGGTGTGAGTCTCCACTGAGTTTTCCCCCCATCTATCTTTTCTCCACTTCCTGACCACAAGCAACACAGGCTGAAGTGAAGAACAGTGGTGCTATGTTTAGGATGACATGTTTTCGGTCTAACCTGAGGTTTAGTGCTCCACTAGTGGTTTAGATGACTGTAAAAGGGTGCTGAGTTTAAGCTGAGGTTTCTGGTTGGAAGGAAGACGGGCAGGTGAGGAGGAAACACTAGCGAGAGAGGGCAGATTAGACTCTATGTATTCATTCTACATTACTATTTTCCATATTTTATAACGATAAAGTCATCAAAACCTGTCTGATTAGGAGTTGATAAAATTAAATTACAAATTAAATTAAAAAACTAAACGTCATCAAAACAAAACATTCATTAACAACACATTGTTCAACTACTATTAAATTAACCCTGTAAAGCCTGACACATTAAATAAAAATCAGCAGAAGAAAATAATGTAGATTACTTACATAAAATGCATATCTTTTTTATATGTTTGCATTAAAACATATATATTTCCATTCTATGTGCATTATAAAATGCATATATTTGCATATTTTAGAAACTACAGAGCTATATATTTATGTATGTATATGTATATATATATATATATATATATATATATATATACACTGTATATACTGTAGATAGATAATGCAATGCAATACAATACAATGATGATTAAGATGAATTTTAACATGTTTTTTCAAAAAAGAAAAATACATGGATAATCAAGTAAACATAAGCTGCTTCAGTCCAGTAAGTGTTCATCTTGAAATATTACTGACAATATAAAAGTTATTCTTATGTTTACTTTGTGAATATTTAATGCACTCATTTATCCTTTCCACATTTTTAGAGCTCGACAGCAGGAGGAAACACTAGCGAGAGAGGGCAGATTAGACTCTATGTATTCATTCTACATTACTATTTTCCATATTTTATAACGATAAAGTCATCAAAATCTGTCTGATTAGGAGTTGATAAAATAAAATTACAAATAAAATTAAAAAACTAAACGTCATCAAAACAAAACATTCATTAACAACACATTGTTCAACTACTATTAAATTAACCCTGTAAAGCCTGACACATTAAATAAAAATCAGCAGAAGAAAATAATGTAGATTACTTACATAAAATGCATATCTTTTTTATATGTTTGCATTAAAACATATACATTTCCATTCTATGTGCATTATAAAATGCATATATTTGCATATTTTAGAAACTACAGAGCTATATATTTATGTATGTATATGTATATATATATATATATATATATATATATATACACACAGAATATTATAAATACAAAACACAGATCAGATCAAGTTGTTTACATGGATAATCAAGTAAACATAAGCTGCTTCAGTCCAGTAAGTGTTCATCTTGAAATATTACTGACAATATAAAAGTTATTCTTATGTTTACTTTGTGAATATTTAATGCACTCATTTATCCTTTCCACATTTTTAGAGCTCGACAGCCAATAAAAAGTCTTGCATTTTAAATCAAATCTTCCCAAACGCATTTTGTCTTGTTCTAGGCAGACACTGTCACTTGTTTTAAGCATAAATCTCACTAAAAGGTGGAATTACTGCAATTATTTCCATTGTAATCAACAAAAAATGCCATTTCTAGGAGAAGCAGGGTCTAATTTGGCTCTATTTTCACTGACTTGATTAACCTGACCTCAAAGCAGCAGTGAACTTGACCTTTAGCAGCTTCACTTAAACCCAATCATGCACTAACTACTTAACATTAACTATAAAAAATACCTTCTAATGTTACACACACACGCAACTGTTCAATGCAGAGAGAATTCTATTCAAACTCACAAATGTGGTCCAAATTCATCCACTAAAAAAAACTAAATTTTATTCATTCATATTCATTTTATTTTCGTAAACAACTTTCTATAGTGTCACAATTTATATTTGTCTACAAAACTGATTTCAAGAATGGAAGCATACGTTTTTAAATCAAAATGTCTTTAAGATCAAGAAAAACACAAATTCAGTCAGGTCTGTCCAAATGTAAGTGCGCTCCAGCTGTACTCAAATTTCTTGATAATTGCACATCTAGCTGAACAATTTAATGAATAATACGTTCTGATTGCCCTGATCACATCTTTTATTCTATTTTGAGTCCATGCATAATCTCTATTATATTATTTACCAGGGCATTCATGCATATGCATATGAAGGAGGCATATTAATTACCTATATAAGCTTTAATGTATAGTAAAACAACATTGAAAAAATGATCATGTCCACAGCAAAAATTATATTGCCTTTTTATTTGAGTAAAATGTTCTTATTTTCCTTAAAGTAAGACAAATTCACTACAATTTTAAAATGTATTAAAACATCTTTTAAGAGAATGTACCTTGATTACTTTATAAAAAATGTTTCTTGAGTGATATTTCAGCTATTCTCCATACAATAAAAGGGAAATGTTACCAGGACTGTCATGCTCCAACCATGGCAAAAAAAAGAAAGAAGCCAAGACAGTATCATAAAAGACTATATTCCTGTATAAGTCTTCAGAAGCCTTTCTATAGCTCTGTGTGAGGAAAAGACAGAAAATTGAGCTGTTTCTGAGTAGAAATTAGCATATAGCCCCAAAAGCCCCAAACGTACGTGTGGAAAATATCACCAACCCGATGTTTCCCTGTGCTTCTGATAAAACAGCTTCCCCAGACATGCTCTTTGGGAACCCTGAGCAAAGCTTTCAAACACTTGAGTCTTTATCAGACATTTTTCATTAATGCCTGGAGAACTTCACATTTATCAAATGTATGACTGTAGGACACATGAAAGATGCTGAAACTTCACGCTACGAGAGATGAGCACAGCACTGCAGGCCCATGTATCTTCAAAATGACATATTTAGTCAGAATTAAAACATGAAGACATATGTTACACCATTTCTTGATGCATGTGGCATGTTTCTAAAAAAACTAGACACTCTCATTATAATCAACATATTCTACATTATCTACACTGCATGCTCTCGATGTGATGATATCCCCGATCAGAATTTCTATTTTTGAAGTCTATTTTTTCCCCCATTAATCTGAAATAAAACAATTTTAGTTCCAAATTTGACATCCAACTGTTACACCAGAGAAATATTGTAATGTTTTTGGTCTCTGGAATTTTCATTTAAACATCATTCACAATTATTTAAAGACTGCAATCTGATTCATTTCTGAGTGAAACATGATATCACCTGAGCGAGATAAAGACATTACAAACCAATTTTTACAACTTTTTTTTCTTCAGAATAATTACCAATGATTACTTCTCAACATGATCAGGAAAGTGCATAAAAAGATACAGTAAATGTAGTTTTTAATCTGAATTGCAATCAATTTTAACATACATTACCATCACCTACCAAAAGTATTTTCAAGAAGATTTTTTTTAAAGAAGAGATTTTTTCATCAAGGATGCAATAAATTGATTAAATGTGACAGTAAAGACATTTAGAATGTTATAAAATATTTCCATTTCTAATAAATGCCGTTCTTTTGAACTTTCTATTCATCAGAAGATCTTGAAACAAAAGTGTATCTCGGTTTCCGCAAAAGTATGAAAGTTTTCAACTTTGATAATCAGAAATGTTTCCTGAATATCAAATCAGCATATTATTATGATTTCTGAAGGATCATGTGACACTGAAGACTGGAGTAATGACGCTGAAAACTCAGCTTTGATCACAGGAATAAATTACTTTTTAAAATATATTAAAATAGAAAACAGTTCTTTTAAAATGTAATAATATTTTAGAATATTACTGTTTTTACATGTATAATTGATCAAATAAATGGAGCCTTGGTGAGCAGAAGACACTTCTTTCAAAATTCTTACTGACCCCAAACTTTTGAACTGTAGTGTAAAATGTTAACAAATATATAAGAGCAAACATCCACTTCAAGGAAAGACTCCAAGCTTTTCCTTCAGTAAAAGTCTTGTGTCATAAAATAAGGGTGTCTAGGACAGCTAATGGACCAGGGGCTGTTGAATGATGATTTAAATCAAGACACTGAGTTCGAATGGCTCTCTGAAAGAACCTTGAGGGTTACAAACACTTTTCCACCGTGTCCTCGTCCAACTCTGCAAGGTTTGCGTTTCTCAAATTGCACACTGTCTCCACTCTAGTGACTTACCAATGCTAGATATGAGAGAAACAGAGAGCGAGGGCTGACAGAATGGGGTTGAAGGGTCATGTCGAGGAGACTAATTGAGCCGACAGAGGGAAGTCACTACTTTGGTACCACATTTCAATGGTGACCTGTCAGAATCGCTGAGACTCTACAGGGGCCATAGAGTCACTTTCTGACAGCACCAAATCTTTTTGGGTAAACTTTTACATTTAATGGTTCTTATAGACAAAAACTTAGTTTCATGAGTTGTTCTGTTAAAGGAACAGTTCACCCAAAAATGAAAATTTGCTGAAAATGTACTCACCCTCAGGCCATCCAAGATTTAGATGAGTTTGTTTCCTCATCAGAAAAGATTTGGAGAAATGTAGCATTCCATCACTTGCTCACCAATGGATCCTCTGCAGTGAATGGGTGCCGTCAGAATAAGAGTCCAAACAGCCGATAAAAACAGTAATCCACAAGTAATTTTACAATTTTAAACAACACTTCAAACAGTTACTAATCCTTTATCTATAATTCTCCAGTGAAAAAGTCATCTGGTCTGAATCAGGAGAGAAATATGCACAGATCAAGCACCATTTACAAATTACACGACAGACCAAAACAGCTCTAAACAAATATGTGGGTGGATTTTGATGTGAGAGACAACAGGGGATGGACTATTTCACTGGAGGAACTGAAGTGTTATTATGGATTATGGACTCATATTCTGGCCAAAAGCGACTGTTTTAAGTTAAAACGGCTTCATGATAGATTTGTTTCTTACAAACACACAGCTTTTCACTTCACAAGATGTTAACTGATGGACTGTAGCGGTGTGGATTACTTGTAGATTACTGTGATGTTTTTATCAGCTGTTTGGACTCTTATGACGGCACCCATTCACTGCAGAGGATCCACTGGTGAGCGAGTGATATAATGCTAAATTTCTAGAATGCTAAATTAAAAGAAAAATAAAATGCTAAATTAAAAATCTGTTCTGACGAACAAACAAACTCATCTACATCTTGAATGAGTAAACTTGAGGTAAGTAAAGTTAAATTTTTGGGTGAACTATTGCTTAGTACTAGCAACTACCTAAAATTTTCCAACAACCACCAAGAAGTGCACTAGCAGCTTACGATTACACAATACTAATTTTACTACCTATTTTACTTCCATTATATTGAATCAGGATATTCAATGAGAAAAATGTATAGGAATTTTTTCCATCAGAAATTTATTGGAATATATGCATTGATAAATCATTCACAAAAAGACCAGGAACATGTCTTAAGAAAGTAAATGGGGTTATATAAATGTAAACATACATTTAAATACTTTTGATTATAATTAATAAGTATAACTTAATTGCATACATTCAATAAATTTAGTAAATGCATGTTTACCTACATTTCTAAAGATATTTTAAGCGGGTGAATTTAGGTTTGTTGTCATCGTTTCGACAGCATGACTATTGGGTCTGTTCTTTTCATTTACCCCAACATGAAATATTAATGATTTTGTTCTTGCTGCAGCAATAATTCATGCAACAGACTTTTAAAATGCACCTCTAAATGTTTAATAACTGCTGAAACGGTGCTCGTGGACGTTGGGGAATATGGTAACTGGGGTATTTCTTTATCCAGTAACCCCTGTACTAACCCAGATTATACAGCAGATTAGTGCTGATGAGATGCAGACATATTCCTTTTAAACCACGACTGCTGATTAGCATATGGAAAGAATCGTCTAAGTTTGACATACACTTGAAGAGATCATGTGTTTTGTTCATCTGAATATTACTTATTCAGAAATCAAAATAGAAAATAGGAATCACAAATCTCTTTATTGCACCAGTTGTTTCTCCTGCACACCAATGAGATTAAATGAGAAAAAAGGAGTTTTCCTGGTCTCCTGTTTCTACTGTCTGAGAAAAAGACCCCAGTAATATCACACGCGTCTCCATTAGCGTTTCAAAAGAGATCTCAACAATGTCTCAACTACGCTCAAATCCAACAGTCTGCAATCAAAAGTCATCTCATTATGACAATATCAATTATAACTCATTTAATTATAACGTTCTCATCTAAATTTCCAAAACCAAATGATAAGCTATTAAACACATTGATTGCTCTATACTCTTACTGCATGTCAACATTTATCTCATTTGTGTCTTTTATGCTACACGAGTCCTAAAAATTTACTTTTTAGCAAATATAGGCCTTTATATTTCAAATTTACAGTCTTGCTCTTCTGGGAAAACAAACTATAAATATTGGATGGGAATATACAAATTGCACAATAAAAAAAAACTCTAGAAAATGGCTGTAATGCAAACTGAAATCTACTGGATATTTAAAAAAAATAATAATTCAAATATGCCCAGCCACAAATTCCTGTGTTAACAGTAAACACAAAAAGAAAGGAAAGCAAAATGTGCTCCTCGAGTCATTTCTGTAAGCATTCTGATGAAATGCACATTAACAAATAACTTCAGGAGGAGCTGAAGAGAGCCAGCGGAGAAATCACATGCAGAGGTAATTATGACAAGGTCAGAGGTTGTGCTGTTATTAATGAAAATAGGAGAAAATACAGTTTCATCTAACGGTTTCTGTGAAGTGCTGAACCTCTGCATTACCTAAACTCTTGACTGAAACTGTCTGTTCATGTCTAGACATACTGATGGGGCTACAGTTTCAGGGTGCAAATCACACCATCCACTGCATGGAGAATTAGCATGAACAAAAACCATCCAAAAACCAAACTAAACAAAACAAAGGCAGACAATGTTTTAATCATAACAGGTAATATTAATCATCTACCGCAAAGCTCAGAATTATAATAATTGTAGACTCACTATCGCCCTCTACTGGCCTGCGCTTACATTACTATTTACACCACAACAATTACATTTCCAATCAATCAGCGTCATTAATTGTAAAGTGAATAAACAGCCTTAAAACAGACATAGCCAATGGAGACCAATTTTTCAAAACCACGCAAAAATATTACACATCATGCTGAATAATCTACTGACACAACTTTCTCTCAAACTCACTTACGACCGTAAGCTACCTCAACACGCAGTTCTGCTTGTAAACATGGCCATATTTTGCACGCTTGCTGTGAGGAAACCCACAGGGATGATCTTACCTCTCCAGTCAGGTGGATCCAGCAGTAATTTCGGGGTATGGGGTGTTCAGAAGACTCTGCTGAGCTCTGTGAAGGCATCTGAGCTCTCGCCGACAGCACCGCCTCACACCGGGACGAATCCTACAACTGCTGCGACCGCCCGGCTCATGAATATTAATTAGGTCGAGATGCCATTGCTCCGTAACATGCCTATCAGGAAGGTTTGCTTATGAATATCAATGAACGTGTGCTAACGTCGCTTCGTAGCCGACTCATTAACAAACAATTAAAACTAATACATTCGCCTCTGGGACATGAAACGGTGGCACTAATCCAACACGGATCTTTACAAACAACAATTCACTGATAAATGCTTCTGATAAATTAATGCTAAATAAATCAATAATGTACCATTCAGTGATGAAAAAATAAACATGCTTTGACAAAGAATGAGCTGGTTCAAAGGCTGAGAGATCATGTGAGGTTGGATAATGTGGTATTTGGCAAAAGGTATTGAGGTTCAAACATTATTACAGGAAATGTGTCAACTGGAAAGCCATCAAGGCCCTTTTTACCGTCTAATCAGATGTTTTTAAAGGATTACTTGAACAAAAAAATCTGTGTGATATTCTCAAAGGCAGTAAGTGCTGCTGAGGGATATGTACAGATTGTTCATAGTTCTCATGTTATGCATGCTCTCTCTCAGACCTGCCAATCAACAGAGAAATGTCATTGATTAGAAAAATTATACATTTGAATTTGCACATAAGAATGTAAGAAATTGCAATATGACTGACCGATTTACTCTCCATGAGATCTGAGAAAATGGAAATTAGAAATCAGCAACCGTCCATCACAATAAGTACAGGCACTTATGTCAGTTTGAAATGAGAAGTGTTGAGCTGTCAGTCACATTATATGCTGCCACAGGTGTATTGAAGCTCACCATTAATGTCTAAAATCTTTGAATGATGAAGTTTACTGAAATGCCTGGAAATCACATGCTGGTATGAAAATAAACTCACTGGAGTCCTAAACGCCCTCTGAGCCTTCAGTATTAAAAACAGATCTCTATAAGAACAGTCAATCAATGGACGTTCGACAGCCAGAGCTTGTCTTTACATTATTTTAACTAATTCATCACAGATCTAAAGCTGCTTTGAAGCTCATCTTTGATATCTGATTGATTATCTCTGTTGATTTTGTGAGCTTGTATAAAACTCAGCTGTGTGTCAGCATGAGTGTGTGTGTGTGTGTGTGTTTGTGTGTGTGTGTGTGTGTGTGTGTGGACACAAAGAAACAGAAAGACAAAGACGTTCACTTCATCTATTTACACATCTAAATAAGCATCTAACATCAAAACCATGTCCAGGTCGTATTTCACCCCAAAATCAAAAGAAAGAACTATTTTTTATATAAAATATTTATATAAAGTAAGTGAAGGCTATTTTTTACAATTGAAGTTATAGTTAATCCAAAATGAACAATTTGCTGAATTTACTCACTCTAGGCTATCCAAGATGCAGATGAGTTTGTTTTTTTCATCAGAACAGATTTGGAGAAATGTAGCATCACTTGCTCACCAATGGATGCTCTGCAGTGAATGGGTGCCGTCATAAGAGTCCAAGCAGCTGATAAAAACATCACAGCAATCCACAAGTAATCCACACCACTCCAGTCCATCAGTTAACATCTTGTGAAGTGAAAAGCTTTGCGTTTGTAAGAAACAAATCCATCATTACTGTTAGACATTATATACCTTCAAACCGCTACTTCTGGCTAAAATAGTCCATAATCCTTAGTAACACTTCCTCCAGTGAAAAAGTCATCTCATATGAATCAGGAGAGAAATATGCACAGATCAAGCACCATTTACGCATTTATTACAAACATGCAGCTTTTTACCTTTTACCTTATTTGATGGATTGGAGTGGTGTGGATTATTTTGATGCGTTTATCAGTTTGGATTCTCATTCTGACGGCACTCATTCACTGCAGAGGATCCATTGATGAGCAAGTGATGGAATGCTAAATTTCTCCAAATCTGTTCTGACAAGTGATGGAATGATGCATTTCTCCAAAACAATTGCAAAACATCTCATATAAATTTGTGGGGTTGCTGTCAGGAAAATAATATGTGATCCTGAAGCACAAAAGCAGTCTTAAGTCGCTGGGGTATATTTGTAGCAATAGCCAAAAAAACATTGTATGGGTCAAAATTATCGATTTTTCTTTTATGCCAAAAATCATTAGGATATTAAGTAAAAATCATGTTCCATGAAGATATTTTGTAAATTTCATTTAAATTTCCAAATATATCAAAACTTAATTTTTGATTAGTAATGTGCATTGCTATGAACTTCACTTAGACAACTTTAAAGGCGATTTTCCTAACAAACCATACATCAATGGAAAGCTTATTCATTTAGCTTTCAGATGATGTATAAATCTCAATTAAAAAAATATTGACCCTTATGACTGGTTTTGTGGTCCAGGGTCACATACTGTATAACAAAGCAAAAAGGAAAAATCTTGATGTTAATTTTCGTGATGCATGTTTTTTTATTTTTTTATTTTGAAGTGAAACTGCACTTTCATAGTTATCTTCTCTATTGTTTCTTCCTCAGTTCAACTGATTATGTAAAATGTAATAAATGTTTTCATCTAATAACCTGATTCTGGAATATAAAAAGTAATAAGCACATGTTTACTGTTGGACAACCTTGGTTTTAATGCCATGCATTTATGCTACATGTTTACTATATGCTATATGTTTAGATGTCAAGTGGTGACCCAACACAATACCAAATCCTCAACTCATATTTAACGTTTTCTAGGTTGTATTTTCTTTTACCATGAAAGGTTTCGTTTTCAGATTTTGGGCATCATGCATCATGCCATTTGACTTCTGCCTGTTTGGACAATGTCTACCAAATGACAATGAAGTTTAATTGGGGAGTATTTTCTATCCTAACTTTGCATGATTATATGGTTAGTTATATTATTTGCATTTTGCAAGACCTGTGACCCATTTTTTGATTGTAACCCACCAGTTGAGAATCACTGATGTATAGTCAAAGGAGATCTAAGCGCTTTCACACATACAGGCACAGATATTCTGCAATAATTGCACTGGCTGAGAAACTCTGATGGATGATTATTATAGGACGTCCGTCTCTATACCTACACACAGCACTGATGCCCTTCTATTTTCAGAGTCGCAGTGATTAGCCTCTTTAATCAGAGCTGACAGCAAGAGCCAAAGAGAGATGTCGTATTGGAATACTGCATGGATGGATTGGAGCCAGAGTGTGTTTATGAGTGAGGCATGTAGGAGTGTGTGTGTGTGTGTGTGTGTGTGTGTGTGAGAGAGAGATTATGTGGGTGTGTCATTTCCAGTCACTCGTTCACTGCCAGTAGAGAAGAAAAAAGTATAATTTTCTAGAGTCATTATCATGATCATATCATGATCTCACCATCTCTCTCTCTCACACACACACACACACAAACTCTCTGTAGCTAAAG
>NW_015647431.1:1211636-1239465 GCF_001515625.1 Sinocyclocheilus rhinocerous
ACACACACACACACACACACACACACACACACACACACACACACACACAGACTCTCTGTAGCTAAAGAGAAATTATGCAATTCCTCTTCCTCGCCTCCTCCTTCGTTATTTCTTGGATTGCATCTCCTAAATATGACTGTGATAGTTTTCTGATTCCTCTCCTGGGAGGCGTTTGATTAAATCATTGTGTTGAGTTGAGATGTGTTGGTGTTTAGATCTGACAGCATTCAGAAGTAGGGCACAGTAGGCGTCATTAGGAGGTCAGCACTCTTTCTCTTATCATTCTCTCCTCCTCTGCACTTACAGGCATTAATATTACACGAGTATGAAAGATTGAGCATTAGTCCTCTGAATGTATTTGTTCATTTTTCTGTCTGTGATTTAGTTTAAGAGATGATAATCGTTCAGAAAAATGTTCTGAATTGGCATGATTCACAGCTGTTCTCTAACCTTGTGAAGTGCATGGAGATTTATGAAGGTTCGTTGTCACATGCTTTAGCCAGTTCATGGCAATTAGTGTTCAAGCAAGTAGTCATGTAATGGATGAAGCTTTTTCAGAGAGAACTTGAGGTGCTAAGTTTTGAATTTACCCAAGCATGTGTGATATTTGAGAGGTATGACAAAGTGAAATATTGTCCGATAACAACTTAAACTGACTTCAGTTTCACAGAAAACTATCGTTTGACTTGAGACGAGTCAGAATACAGTACATGAGTCATATGTTTATGGTGCCTTTTTTCCTTTTTTTGGACATTGATAGGCCTTCTTCACTAAATACTCTATGCATGTTTCAAGCGAAAAAAATAATTTAACCATCCCTTTAACTGCTAGTGATTCTTTTTTGCTGCATAGTTTATTTTAAGAGAAGTTGGATTTCCTGTTCTGTTTTTGATCTTGCACTTGCATTTTTCTCTTTCTCAGTTCCAGCAGTAAAATCAACCCTGTCAGCTGCTCCTCGCTCAAGTTGATGTGGTCAGCAAATCAAAAGTGTGTCTGTCTTCAAGATGTCTACATTGATTCATGAATTATTCAAGCATTTACATAATGCACATAATGCACATACTGTAGATAAGAAGGCAGGTCATCAGGGTTAATGTGAGTGTGAAGTCAGAATGTATACTGTTAAAAAATTTGGGTTCGGTAACATTTCAAAATGCTTTTGAAAGAAATCCCTTATATATTTTAAAAAGTAATTTATTCCTGTGATGCAAAGCTGAATTTTCAGCATCATTACTCCAGTCTTCAGTGTCACATGATCCTTCAGAAATCATTCTAATATGCTGATTTGCTGCTCAAGAAACATTTCTGATCAATGTTGAAAACAATTGTGCTGCTTCATATTTCTGTGGAAACCATGCTGCATTTTTTTCAGGTTTCTTTCATGAACAGAAAGTTCAAAAGAACAGCAATAATTTGAAATACAAATGTTTTATAATATGTCTTTACTGTACCTTTAGAGATGATCAGAAGAGGAGGGGGAAATATATATATATATATATATATATACACACACATATATACATAAATGTAATTTAAATTTTTGTTTAATTATTTAAATTTTTTTTAAACTGAACACTTTTTAGAATAATACAGTTGGATACTGTAATGCAACAATTTGGCCCACGGCCCTCAGTCAAGTTTGATTTTTGGCCCTTCGTATTAAAAAGTTTGCGCACCTCTGCTTTAGATCAGTATAATGCATTCTTGCTTTAAACAAGTATTAATTTCTTTAAAAAATATCTCTGACCCCAAACTTTTGAATAGTAGTGTATTTAAAATACATTGGTCAATTCAAAAATTAAATGTTAGTTTCAATATTTCATCAAAATTTAAAACTTGCCCCACCCTGAACCAACTTAACTCTCTTGCTGACAACAAATAGGTTGTGTGGGCTGTTAGTGTAGTCAAAGCCAATTCGGCAGTGAGGAGAGAAGTCCACCGTTCACAGTCCACTGCAAACTCAAATACCTCTAGTCCTACTTGAAAGAGTTTGCTGGGTGATTTCCAGGCCAGTCTGACAGTACAACACAGACTGTGATTAATAATATTAGCAATGTTGAGCAGTGCT
This sequence comes from Sinocyclocheilus rhinocerous, assembly GCF_001515625.1. Lineage (NCBI taxonomy): Eukaryota > Metazoa > Chordata > Actinopteri > Cypriniformes > Cyprinidae > Sinocyclocheilus > Sinocyclocheilus rhinocerous. The sequence continues at coordinate 1,213,705 of NW_015647431.1, forward strand.
TACATATTGATCATTCTTTTTTCAGTCAAATAGTGTATTATCCATCAAAACTCCCCTATGGTTCTGGGTGGACAGATGATTAGTTAGCCATTGCAGCTAAATCTTCTGCTATTCATGTTCATAACTAATGTCAATGTTCTGAGCCTGTCAGTTCAGAAAGCAATTCTGAGGAAAATTAAAAAGGGAATGTTATGAAAATAAAAGCTGATGGTTTGGCTTAAAAATAGAGGGCCAATTCCTAAAGGGATAGTTACAGTTGTTATGAACCTCTTTGGCTTTAAAAACATCTCTTGTTGATATTTTCAAGCATGCCATACCCAGATTTCTACCGCCTCAGTGTCTGACAAAGCTGTAGATAAGTCAAAAGAGAGCCGTTTTATGCAATGTGAATCATACCGACACAACATTACTGTCAACATGGGAATTAAACAAGAGCAAAACAGGTTAATCTTCACCTCTCTGTACTTTAGTAACCTCATACTTTGAAAGGCGACCGTTCGTAATGGATTTGTGTGATCAAACAGGCTCTTAACATGTGTCGACATTAACATCACTAGAGGTACAGGAGCGGTAAACCCTCTCAACTTCAGATTTCAGGAACAGGAAGATTCATGTCTGCCCCATTTACACAGTATGTATGTGTATCTATCTATCTTTCATAGCTAACAACATGTTAGAACATGCTAACAACATGCTAGATCATGATAGCACCTTGTTAAAACTTGCTAGCCATGTGCAAAAACCTGCTAGCAATGTGCTAACCCATGCTTACTGTGCTGAAACACACGTGATGTGTGCAAAAACATGCTAGCAACATGCATAAACATACAGCAATGTATTAACAGTGTTTAAACATGCTAGCAACTTGTTAGCCTACATGTTAAAATATGCTAGCAATGTGCTAAAACATCCAAGTAATGTGTTAAAACATGCTAGCAGTGTGGCAAAACATGTTAGCAATGAATTAAAACATTCTGGCAATATTTTTATTCTCTGACTTCTCTGAGTAAAACCTTTAAACTTAAAGCTTAAAGTTATTTTAAACTCTTTAAACATTCTTAATGCCATGTTGTTTTGTGATTTGCTAACTTTTGTGATCTGATTCTACACATGATTACAAAAATGATAAGAGCCTGGAATGAATAAGAGGGTTTATTCATCTAGACTGTATTTTTGGAGCCGAAATGTGCTATAAATTTAGCACAAACTAAAATAACTGCCTTGTTGATGATGTTCACACATGCTAGCAGTGTGGCAAAACATGTTAGCAATGAATTAAAACGTTCTGGCAATATTTTTATTCTCTGACTTCTCCGAGTAAAACCTTTAAACTGTTTAAACATTCTTAATGCCATGTTGTTTTGTGATTTGCTAACTTTTGTGATCTGATTCTACACATGATTACAAAAATGATAAGAGCCTGGAATGAATAAGAGGGTTTATTCATCTAGACTGTATTTTTGGAGCCGAAATGTGCTATAAATTTAGCACAAACTAAAATAACTGCCTTGTTGATGATGTTCACATGTGTCTCTGTGACAATGAAGTCATTCACTGCTCTGTCCCATCAGATTAAGGGCAATTCTTCCCTTTCAAGAATTAAATTAAAATGAGCAACATTTAACAAATCTTTTGTAAGAAAAAAAAAAAATCTTATTTATTTTCAGTATTTTATTTGCAGCTGAAAAATCATATTTTCCCATATCAGTCTCCAGGACTGTTTTTAAAACAGGTTTGGCCAAGAAAGAGTGTCATAGTTATAGTAAACTGAATTGGAACATGTTAAAACAGCTCAATTAATCCAAGAAGTTGGTCTTCATTAGCAGCGCAAACAGCATCAGGAGAAGCGTTTGAACCTCTTTCTTTTTCATTGCTCTTTCTGGAAATCCTTCGCTTTATCCGCCATTCATCACTTCTCACTTCACAGAGCTGCTTTGCTCTGAAGTCTTTGAAAGCACATTAAGCTCCCCAAAACAGACTACACTCTCATTTTGACTGAGTTTATTAATGTAATCATAATCATTTTGATGCTTTCTATGCGTAATATTATAAATAAATGTCCCCTCATGCATATAAAACAGATTTTTAAATTACTCTGTGTGTTATACAGATAGATGCTCAAAAATATGTCAGGAAAATGTATTTACATAAATATATTTGGTAACACTTTACAATAAGGTTAATTTAGTTAATGTTATTTGAACAAACAATGAACAATACATTTATTACAGTATTTATTCATCTTTGTTCATGTTAATGAAAATACAGTTCACTGTTAGTTCATGTTAATTCACAGTGCATTAACTAATGTTAACAAGCACAACTTTTGATTTTAATAATGTATTAGTAAATGTTGGCTAACAGTAATAAATGCTGTAGAAGTATTGTTCATTCTTAGTTCATGTTAACTACTAATGAACCTTATTGTAAAGTGTTACCATACTGTATATGTTAATACATTTTATATTTTATTTCCCTATTTTGTTAAATATTTTAAAATGTGATGGTTTAAACACTTGAACGATGGAAAGACTAAGAATTAATTTTTCATTAATTGTGATGAAGACTGAAAACTGTGTCAGTGTTCCACAAAGACATGAATAAACCTTGTTTCTGAAGTGATGTGCAAAGTGTTTTACAGTCCATCACATGAATAGCCGGGGGTCGTCATGAGGGAGAGCAGAATGAAGTGGTGGTGCTTATTAAATAAATATGAGGCAAACATCAAACTGCGCTTTTAAACGCCTCTGAAAGAGGAACTGCTCCAGAAGCACAGAAGTACCTGTGATGTGCTCTTCTCTCAGGTGAGCTCTGCTCCAGTGACCCGCAAGAAATGTGGAGGTAAAAATAAAAACTATTCTCTGCTCACTCATTTTATTTATTTTTTTACAGACATAAACTTTTTTGGAAAGTGAACACATTGCTCACTAAAAAATCTGTCAGTGATCAAAATACAGGTTAACAGGTGGTAAACTATTTGCTTTTAACTCACAGTATTTCATCTTTCATATAGTATTAAAAATAAATCAAGATTAGTTTTAGAATTATTACTCAGAATTTTTTTTTTTTTTTTTTTTTAAATCATAACTTTCATACTTTTTTGCTTTTATAGGCCTGTTAAAAAGTCATGACTATTTATGAAAAACGTTATCAACGTGATAGGAAGGGAAGGAATAAAGTATTTTAGCGCCATCTGTTGTTTCTAAACATGCAGCAAGCAGCTTGTCAATGGTTAATTAAAATGATTTTAATCATCACAATCGTGATAATCAGTTATTGAAACCTGCAGTGTCTTTTAGATCGTCACAGATCAGAATATAGGCTATATATAAGGAAATAATAGAACACAAACAAAGATATATAGGATTTTCCCTCATTTTTAACATTTCCCATTCTCGTCGTTCTCCAGTGAAGTGGCATAATTTTATTTTTTTTGTGATTTAAAAAAAAACAGCTAACTTAATCCCTCATGTTTGACCGGTTAAAACCATATTCTGAAGATGTTTTGTTTAAAACATTTGGATAAGAGCCAGAAGAAACACCAGTAGGCCTATTTCACACTAAATTGACTTTCATTGGAGCCAATATGTAAAGTTGACATTGTGACAAAAGAACGCAAATGATTTTCGTCTTTTGAAAGTGTGAGTTAAATATTTTATCCAATCTATTAATATGATATAGGAACGTAATATAGGAATGGCGGACCAATAGAAACGCTGCTCTCTACCCTAAAACTACATTTCCCAGAAGGCCTTGACACAGGAAGCGGCGTCACTGTATCGGTTGCGCTGCTACGTGTTCGGAAAAGGCAGGAAGTTGACATGTCACCGTTGCTGCATTGTTTTTTACACACTGATTAAAAAGAGCTTTGCTTTATAAGTTGCTGATACTGCTGCAGAGCAGGTGAGTGTCATATTTGTACACAGCGAGCAGGAGCGACATGGTAGCTAACATGTTTACCAGGTTATTATGTGGGATCGAGGCCCAAGTACCAGCATTACCACTCTAGTGCTTTTGGTAGTACGTTGTTTTTCTTCATAAAGCATCACCTTTCACCGAGATATTAAGAATGGCTAATTTGCTTTTAAAACAGTGATTTGAGTTTGCTGTAATGTTAGAGCTACTGTAGCATTGCTGTCAGTTGTGCTGTGTAAAGCAAATAAGAGTAACAGGACTGATCTTGGATCAGCTCTACATGTTTACATAGGCAGGTTATATTTATAGGAAGCAGAAAAACTGACTATACATTTGATTATGAAGCGTAATTCTTGATGATAGAGTACAGTTCAGGCTGATTTCTTTCAAACTAAATTCATGGAGAGTTAATAGATGTAGCTTTCAAACAGGGACAGATCTACTGTGCTGCCTACTTCAGCACTTACTGTAATGAAATTGTAATTACGTTTGACTTGTCAAAACAGAATAAGCTGTAATTGTTGAAAATTCAGCCACATAATTTATTCCTAATGTGATTTAGCAATAAATTTAGGAAGGTTCGTGTGTTATACTTGGGCTTCTGTTTTCATGATATCAATCAGAAATGAATAGATCTTTCTCTGATTTGCCCAAATGTTTATTTGCAGCCTTGATGTGTTTGTAATAACTAAATTTCTCTCTCTCATCCCACAACAGTATGTTGCCAACGAGTTCCCCGCAGATCCACCGGAACGGCAGTCTGAGCGCGCGGGATGCAGCACGTCACACGGCCGGCGCCAAGCGCTACAAGTACCTGCGGCGAATCCTGCATTTCAGACAGATGGATTTTGAGTTTGCCATATGGCAGATGCTCTACCTGTTCACATCACCGCAGAAAGTGTACCGCAACTTCCAGTACCGCAAACAGACTAAAGACCAGTGGGCCCGGGACGACCCTGCGTTCCTGGTGCTGCTCAGCGTCTGGCTGTGTGGTGAGCACTTTTGACGGAAACATGGGAAGGGTTTAGAAATGAAACTTGTATCAGCTCACTAATCATGTTTTCTCTGCAGTGTCGACGGTGGGCTTCGGTCTGGTTCTAGAAATGGGTTTTGTGGAGACGCTGAAGCTGTTGCTGTGGGTTGTTTTCATCGACTGCGTCGGAGTCGGATTGCTCATATCTACACTCATGTGGTGAGGAGCCACACTCACTCACAAAGACTGCCAAAAATGTGTCTATTTTCCTAAATGTTGACCTTGCTGATATGGTATTGATTCAGTTTTTTAAGTTATGGGTTTTTCCTTTTTTTTATTATTATTAATTTCAGAATAAGGTCAATGATCCATCTTAATTGCAAAGAGATATTTACATTTTTAAAAGTTTACATTATCATAAAATAAAACTGGACAGGGTGGTTATGACCCCAGCACAAAGCAATGTTGTTATCATTAACTGAAACTAAAACTATTTTTGTTTTTGGTAATTGAAATATGGCTGAAATAAAGTTAAATATAAATGTTGAATACGAAACTTAAACTTTAAAAACTAAAATAAGTAATGTTGCCTTGGCAACTGATTGAAAAAGGTTTGTAAGTTAAAGTACTCAAAATTGGTAAAACTGAAATAAAAATTAAAACTTATAAATAATTTAAAAAATTTTTACAAAAAAGTAGACATTTTTTAAATAAAATAAAATATAAATATTGAATGAAAAATTAAACTTCAAACAAAAACTGCAGCAAACTGAAATAAGTACATTTAGGTTAAAGTGCTAAAATTTATAAAACTGAAATAAAAAATGAAGTTAAATAGAAATAAAAAAAAAACCCAAAATTAATAAAAAAGGCAAAAGCAAATGACAAAGTGACTAAAACTAAAATTAAAATGAAAACCAAAAAAAAAGTGTTTTAATAAATGCTATAACATATAAATACTACAAAAATAAAAAAATAATTATAATTATATATATATATATTTTTTTTTTTGACTGGCTAACCGTACGTACAATACATAATTTCTTAATAAATAAATGGACATGGAATATTGATCTGACTTATTTTGTTTTTATTGTTTTAATCAGTTGTCTGGGGTTGCCAGATTGTACAGTTTAGTGGTTATTATACAATAATGTTTGCTGTGACTGACCAGTCAGAATCAAGTACTTTATATAATGATAATAATGACAATATATCAGACAAATATAATAATAGATAATATATAATAACATAATGGATGATGTAACAATGGTAATAAATCAGTTTAATTTACTAGAATAAGTCATGAAGAGTTTTTACTGTAACACTGTACAGTAATCCCTGTTTTTCTTCTTCTTCAGGGTTGTCACAAATAAATATCTAATGAAACATCCTAGCAGAGATTACGATGTGGAGTGGGGCTATGCGTTTGACGTCCATCTAAACGCTTTCTACCCTCTCCTGGTCATTCTGCACTTTTTACAGCTGTTCTTCATCAATCGTAAGTAAACAGGTGGATGCATGTGTGTAATAATGAACTGGGACTTTGTGAACACATCTTTTGTGCTTTCTTAACAGATGTTGTGGTCATAAGTTCAGACTGGTTCCTGGGTTATTTTGTGGGAAACACCTTGTGGCTTATTGCAATCGGTTACTATATTTACATCACATTCCTGGGCTACAGCGGTAAGTGATGTGATCTCCGGTTACGACCATGTGTTTTCTGACATGTATCTACAAGCTGAACATTGTCTCTGGTTTTCTCCCCTTGTTTCTTTAGCACTTCCGTTTTTAAAGAACACCGCGGTGCTTCTGTATCCCTTCGCTTTGCTCGGACTCCTGTATGTTCTCTCCATTTCGCTCGGCTGGAACTTCACTAAAGGTCTGTGCTGGTTCTACAAGCACAGGGTCCAGTAAAGGACAGCAAAACACATGATGGAGAGTGTGCTGTCGCTCTTGGGACTTTCTGACTTTTTGTATAATCTGTAAATATCAGTTTGGTTGTAGAGGAAAAGAATTTCAATTGTTTATGGTGTCATGAACCGTTTCTTTTTCTTCGTTTGATACTCAGCCCTCATTTAATGTCGTGACGTGGATTTGAAAATGCAAACATGGGGGAAAGTTTCAGTGTCTGATATGATGCTGCGCTTTTTACTTGTGTAAATGTGTACAATAAAGATATTTTTAAAGAAACAGATTTTTAGTTGGTTCAGTGTTGTCCTGTAATTTATTTTGAGATGCATGAAATGTAAGTGCATGCATATGGTTTCGATCACATAAAATACATTCTCCCATTGGCAGCTGCATATATGGTGATATATTCAGGTGGTTTTTTGACAACTGTAAGGGATTCTCTTTTCTTTTCTTATTAGGTTGGCTTGAGAAAGTCAACCTACAGGGGTTAGGCGCAACAGACTTGCGTATTCTGTTAACCGGGTCTCGTGGCTTTCGGTTCAAGCGTTTTGCATATGCTTAGTTAAATATGAAGCAGTTTTACTTAAGATGCCTTCAAAGTAGATACCAATGATGATCATAACCAATGTCCATTACATATGCGAACTGATATCTAAAAGTTTTTTTATTCTTATTTTTTTCACTAATATTTAGATATAAAAATTGAATAAAACGTCAACAATAAAAATAGCTAGCTAGTTTAACATTATCTTAAAAGTCCATAGATATTGCTATTTAATACGGCTGTTAACACGTTCTCCGACAAGAGGAAACGATGAGACCTGTTTTCCGGGTTTGGTCAGGTGACGTTCGACATATACCCTACTGATCTGCTATTTAAGCTGCTTCTTCTTCTTCTTTGACTAAATTTCTAAATGCTACTCCTAGAGTTTTCAAGCTACAACCACCAAACTCAGCCCAGATCTTCAGACTGTTCTGACTGTGGTTGCTTTATCTTTTCAGACTGATCTGACTTAAGGTTTTCATAAAACTGAAGATTAAAAATCTATCTATCTATCTATCTATCTATCTATCTATCTCAGTAGCCAAGCCTAGCAACTAGCCTAAGACTTGCCATCAATGTACTAATTCATGTTAACAACATGCTTTGTTCTGTCACTGTCATTCTGTTACACTGTGGAAGCTTCTGGCACGAAAACAAATTCCTCGTATGTGTAAACATACCTGGCAATAAAGCTCATTCTGATTCTGATGCTAATAATCATGGTAGCGATGTGTTAAAACATGCTAGCAGTGTGTTAAATCATGCTAACAATGTGTTAGTCACATGCTAATCATGCTAGAAACATGTTAGCAACATGCTAATCATGTTAGAAACATGCTAACAAAATGCTAACTACATGTTAATCATGCTAACAACATGCTAATCATGCTAGAAAATTGTTAGCAGCATGTTAATCACGTTAGAAACATGCTAACAAAATGCTAACTACATGTTAATCATGCTAACAACATGCTAATCATGCTAGAAAATTGTTAGCAGCATGTTAATCACGTTAGAAACATGTTAGCAACATGGTAGTAACAGGCTAATCATGTTAACATGTTAGCAAAATGTTAATCATGTTAGAAACATGCTAACAAAAGGCTAACTACATGTTAATAATGCTAACAACATGCTAATCATGCTAGAAAATTATTAGCAGCATGTTAATCATGTTAGAAACATGCTCGCAACATGGTAGTAACAGGTTAATAATGCTAAAAACATGTTAGCAAAATGTTAATCATGTTAGAAACATGATTAGCAACATGTTAATAATTCTAGAAACATGTTATCAACATGTTAATCACGTTAGAAAAATGCTAGCAACATGTTAGTTATGCTAGCAACATGATAATCACGTCAGAAACATGCTATCAAAATGTTAACAAAATATTAATCATGTTAGCAACATGCTGGTAACTGGCTAATCATGCAAAAAACATGTCAACAACATGTTAATCATGCTAGAAACATGATAAACAACATGAGACTACATGCTAATCATGTTAGATACATGCTAGCAACATGTTAACAACACGCTAATCATACTAGCAACAGGCTAGTAACATGCTAACAACATGCTAATCATGCTAGCAACATGCTAATCATGTTAGAAACATTCTATCAACACCTATCTAATTTATCTAAATTTTCAAATTTCAAGCTTTTACAACTGCTTTAAACTTCAGGCTAGGCTTTCTCAGGCCAACCTAAAGTTTGTCTTGACAAACTTTTTTATCTAGTTGAATTCTAAAATACAAAACATTCCAGTAGGTTCTCAAGACATTTAACATACAACATAAACAAGGATACAATAGCAACTACAAAAAAATGTATTTTAGTCATTCTCAAGCAGTTGTGAGGTGTGACGTCACAGGTGCGCGCGCACCTCTCTAGTTCTCATCGGCCACGCGCCTGCGCGACCACACGTGACGTCAGACAGCAGCATGGCGGCCAAGGTGACTCCGGCGACACCGCGCTTTGTTATCGTTTTTTTAGCCGTCGACTTTTAATTACAGTTGCTGATTATTAACGGGAGAAGGGCTAATAGATCAGTAAATGGGATGAGTAGAGACAGCGATGAATGTTTTTTAACGGACCGGCGCGAGCATCACTGAGCTTATCGCTGCGCTCGCGCTGAGACTTTGACTGAATTTAGTGTCTGTGAGGATCATAAAACCATAAAAAAATATCAGAGTTGTGTGTTAAACAGCTTTAATCAGCTCTTTAGCAGCCTTTTTGTGTTGTTAGAGATGAAGGTTTGTTTGTAAAGTGTAGTCAGACGTGTGAGGATCATGCAGTGTGGGCGAAATCGGGCTCATTTTATTCTGCAGGGACTTGGCACTTCATGTGTGTTTGTGTTGAGTGATTAGTGACTGGTTATTTTGTGTGCTGTAAAAATTAAGTTCATTTAGTTTTGCATACATTCTGTGCCAGACAGTCCCAATAATGCTGAATGTGCTCTCAAAGATCATTTGATATGTACATCAGCATTTGGGAATAAATGCAATTTTGAACATTAGAAAAGGTATTCGTTCATTAAAACCTTTTCTGAGAAACATTTAATAGATGCAGATAGTTCTGTAAAACATGCAATATATTTCGCTAAATGTGGTGGTGGTTTTGTGGCTATAATTATAGATCGTAGCTCTTTATTTCATCTTTATAGTGTCATTTAACCTTATTGTTATTCTGTGCTGTTGTCATTCTGCAGGTGCAGTTAACCAAAAGGGCCGACCCTAATGCGCTGAAGGTCATCTTTCAAAAGGTAAGTTTAAACAGCAGAAACCCTTGATTTGAAAGCCTAATCCTTTACACTGCAGTCAATTCCAATGAGAAACTGCAACCTTAGAAGCCACCGTAGATAGTGTCATTGCCTGTCATTAAATCTTTATTTCCTTAGTGACGCTGCAGTTTTAATTGTCACTCTGTTGTCTCCTTTTTTCCAAAGCAGCTCAAAGAGACTGGCATGCTCGAGAAAGTCTAGACACTTGTGTGCGTTTGTGGGAAAACAGTTTATTGTGTGTATGCTTCATTTTCTAGCACGAATAGGGAAATTCTAATCTATGTCCCTCATTAACTGTCAGCCAGGGCTTTTTAATTGTTGTAGTGATTTGTGATCACGTCCGCCTTTGAGATTCTCTGTCAGCTGAGAGAAGCTGTTTCTTGCGCCGCTTTGGTGTCTGGTAACACAGAGACTTGCGTGCGATGTGGCTCTATTAATAGGACTCAAGCCTGTGAGATGGATGTTTGGAGGAAGACATGAATGTCAGGGCAATAGATGGATGAGTGAAGAATGTCTCAATAAGGTCAGGGGGCATCTCGCTTTAGTTTTTTGATCAGCTGCTGCTGATCAAAAAATACACAACTCACATGGCACATGAATATTGTCACCTTTTCCCATTTGTCCAGCTATGCAGATGTTGGTATTTGGTAAATACAATTTCAGCTTGCATGTTGCCAACACAGTTGTCTGGAAGAAGCCGGTGTTATTTTACACAACTGACTACAGTTTTGTTTCTTAACTGTTGTCATGCATAACAACATATGATATTGATTTTCAGGTTCTTCTCTACTTTTACACAAATCATACTAGGTGCCCTACACATTAGACAAATACATCTGCACGTTTAATCATGCTTTACATCATGCTCAGATGCTGTAATTATGTTTTTGTTGTTTTCCCTCAGTATGCCAGTGTGGTGGATAAGGATGGAGAGCGGTACATGACACCCAGTGATTTCGTGCAGAAGTATTTGGGCCTCCACACACAGCTCCACTATAACCCTAAAACTGTGCAGCTTCTCGCCGGTGTGGCAGATACTACAAAAGATGGGTGAGACGAACATCATATTTCCCATCTGTGTAATCGTTCTGTATTCTAGTTCTTGATGGTTTGATATGAAGCCTAAACTTCAGCTGAAATCAAGAAATGTACCCACTTTCATTAGATTTTACATTATTTTTTGCAGTAGCAGCCAGATGATTATGGCAAAATGTAGAAAATTCTGTATTGCACATACACTACTTCTCAAACGTTTGGAGTCGGTACGATTTTTTTGAGTGTTTTTATTGAAGACTGTTTATTTGTTTAGAAATACAGTAAAAAAGAAAAATTGTGAAATGGTATTTAAAATAACGAAAATATTATTACAATAAAAAAACTTTCTATTTGAATATATTTTAAAATGTAATTTATTGCTGTGCAAAAGCTGAATTTTTAGCATCATTACTCATCAGTCTTCAGTGTCAGAATCAGAAGAGCTTTATTACCAAGTATGTTTACACACACAAGGATTTTGACTTGACGACAGGAACTACCAGTGCAGAAGAAAGTACAGACATAGTGCAGACATACATGAGAAAAACAGAAATTAAATATGTAAAATGTCACGTGAGCCTTCAGAAATCATTCTAATATGCTGATTTGCTGCTCAAGAGCAATTATTATTAACGTTAAAAAATGCTATTTATTGTTGTGGAAACATGATTTTTTTTTCAGCATTCTTAGATAAAAGTTAAAAAGGACAGCATTTATTTGAATCTTTTGTGACATTATAAATGTATTTACAGTCACTTCTGTCATTTCTGCCTTGATCTTACGCAACCTTGCTGAATAGAAGTGTTAATTTCTTTCAAGAAGTCTTACTTACCCCAAACTTTTGGTATTAAAGGGGTCATATGATGTTGCTAAAAAGAACATTATTTGGTGTATTTGGTGTAATGCAATGTGTTTATGCGGTTTAAGGTTCAAAAAACACATTTTCCACATACTGTACATTATTGTTTCTCCTCTATGCCCTGCCTTTCTGAAACGTGTTGATTTTTACAAAGCTCATCGGTCTGAAAAGCGAGGTGTGCTCTGATTGGCCAGCTATCCAGTGCGTTGTGATTGGCCGAATATCTCAAGCGTGTGACGGAAATGTTACGCCTCTTACCATACTGTGATGCCGTGTCCCGGCGCGATGAGATAAAAACAATAAAACCCATTATAAACGAGGCATTTGTTGCAACCAGTGGGGACATAATTACTGATTATAATGGTGTATGTAATTGGAAGTGTGTGAGAGAGAGATTGCAGAATGACCACAAGTTTTGTATTTTTAATGTTACTTCTGTTTTTTTCTTCTATTCAGGCTGATCTCGTTTCAGGAGTTTCTGGCCTTTGAGTCAGTGCTGTGTGTGCCTGATGCCCTCTTCATCGTGGCCTTCCAGCTGTTTGACAAGACAGGAACTGGATGTGTGTCCTTCGGTGAGAACAGAATTGACTGTATATATAAATGTTCAGTCTTATTTAAAGTGGACTTTAAAGTGGAGATTTCTGTGTACACTGTTCCAATTCATTCATCTTTTCATTTAATGCTGCCCACAGTATGCAGACCACAAGGCAGCTTGCAGTGTTTTTGAACTGACCCGTAGTGTTTTATTATTATGGAGTCAGCCGATCGTAATGTAGTTATGCTAAACAAACAAGCAGCTTAACCTTGAACACACAGAGACATTCATTCACTCACGTGTTCAGAGAACCTTTAAAACACTGTCAGTAATGTTGCAACGCCTGTTATGGTCTGCAGGAGTTTAAATCTGACCCTATCCGTGTGTTAACAGAGAACGTGCGTGATATCTTCAGCCAGACCACAGTACACCACCACATCCCTTTCAACTGGAACTGCGAGTTCATCCACTTGCATTTCGGCAATGACAGAAAAAAAAGTCTCAGCTACCTGGAGTTCACCCAATTCCTGCAGGTACCACACCCAAACAATTATACACACTCAGACTCATGGAAATATCATATTACATTTTTCTTATTATAAAATATTTTATACTTTAATAATACAAGTTTTAAGTAATGTTTATCTTAATAATAATAATAAATTATATTATAATAATATAGTTATGTAGTATTATTATTTTAATAATAATAATAATACATGTAATATAATGAAGTTTTAATATATAATAAACTTAATGAAATGTTACTATAATTTATTAAATTGTAGAATTGAATAATATTATTAAATATTCAATATTATAAAATTTGTATTGTTTTTTAATATTTTTTATTAATATTATTGTTTATTACTTGATAATAATAATAATATTTTATATTTTAATCATACAATTAAATGTAGTATTTATCTTTTGACATACAAATTAATTATTTTATAAATTAATAATTTTAATATAATATAGTATTGATGAATATTTTACTATAATGTAATATTAATTTTATAATACAATAAAATAATATTTTATATTTCAATAATAAAATTTAACTATTTATTTTTTAATATAATAATATTGATTATGTTGATTCGAGTTAGTGATTTTATATATATATATAATAAGGCCCCTGGAATGGTGTAGTTAAATTTTTCACCAGCAGGGCTTAACTGGCCCATGATAACCAGCCAAATCTTGACCTTTTGGTCTTTGGCAAAATTTCTGTAAAAGTTAATAATTTCTGTGCTTGTTGTCATAGGAGCTGCAGCTGGAGCACGCAAGACAGGCGTTCGCGCAGAAAGACAAGGTCAAGTGCGGCGCTGTTTCTGCCCTGGACTTCAGTGACATCATGTCCACCATCAGACACCACATGCTCACACCTTTCGTGGAAGAAAACCTTGTGTCTGTAAGTGTGCAGCTCTCTTTTCCATCTAGTAAGATGTTTGTTGCAATGTTGTTGTAAAAGGTTTAAATGTTTGTGTCCTCTTAGGCAGCAGGAGGTGGCACCTCTCACATGGTGAGCTTCTCCTACTTCAATGCCTTCAACTCTCTCCTGAACAACATGGAACTGATCCGTAAAATCTACAGCACTCTCGCAGGGTCTCGCAAGGATACGCTTGTCACGAAAGGTGCGTGCCGTCTGTCATATCCATTTCTGTTCATCTGCACATCAGAATAAAGTTTTTAACTATTATCTAACATTTTCTTCATCTGTAGAGGAGTTTGTTCATTCTGCAAATAAGTTTGGTCAGATTACCCCTATGGAAATCGACATCCTGTTCCAGCTAGCAGGGCTGCACTCCCAAACAGGGTACTTTCCATTAAAAAAACAAGTTCATCCACACATACTATGAGCAGCATTATCAGCTGATCATGTGTTTGTGTATGTTATGATGTGTAGACGATTAAACCTGGCTGATATCGAGAGAATAGCACCACTGGAGGAAGGAGCCCTGCCATATAATCTAGCTGAGGTGCAGAGACAGGTGAGCTTATCTGTATGAACAGTCAGATAAGAGACTATTAGGAATTGTTTTAATGTGTCTATTACTTGTCATGTTATCATTGAGCTTTCCTTATCTAGCAGCACTAATTATGGCACAAAACACACTTTCACTACTAGGGATTTGATACCACTCTCACTTTCACAAAAATCAGGTTTAAAATGAATATTCAGGCTTCTGTCATGCATCTCAAATACAGATCGGCCCAAAACTATTGTGCATTTTAGTTTGGTGCCTCACATGCTTATTTCTTGCTCTCTTTCTGTCATTGCAGCATTCACATGCGGATGTTTCTCGACCTGTGTGGCTGCAGGCAGCAGAGTCGGCATACAGATTTACTCTGGGCTCCATTGCTGGAGGTTTGAGTTTATTGAGTTCTGCTCATTTCTCATATTTAAAGACCCCACAAAATGAGTACAGTTTTCCATTCTGCGTTATGTATTTCCTTATGACAAAGGAAGTTGATAAGAGGATATGTCAAGGGGTCATTCCCTCTTTTAATTCACACCAAAGCCATAAACCATGATTTGTTCAGGTGGTATTAGGTGGAGGGTCATTACCTTTTGGTTAATTTTCCAAGAAGTCTTAAACAGTAAATTTTAAATGTGCATTTCAAGTTAATTATGACTGACTTCAATGCTAAGAGAAACTGACTAAAAACCACTGAAATCCAAGGGTCTTTAAATGAGTCACAGTATTTAATAGAATGCTATCTTAATTTTTAGGGTCAGTAAGATTTTATACTTTCATTTAGCAAGGACACATTCAATTGCTCAAGTGACAGTAAAGACATTTACAAAATTACAACAGATTTATTTTTTCAAATAAACAAAGAAAACAGTTCTTTTAAATTGCAATAATGTTTCGCAATAGTACTGATTTTACTGTATTTTCAAATCAACAAGAATTTCAAAACGAACAGAATTTCAGAAAGAACAAGACCGATCTTGTTTTCCATGGCCTCTTTAAATGCACAAGATTTTCTGGTTTACATGGATGAGTATATATGTAATTACTAGGGATGTTCATTTCGGTTATTTTTCCTAACTGACAGCCGACGCTCGTTAACCGATTATTAACCGTTAACCAACAAGATTATTTTAAATTAGAATTGAATTAAATTAGAAAGGATAAGTATCTGTGACCCCTTAAAAATACTAACATTTGTTTCCCGGGCATTAATTTTACATGCGCAAAAAGCAGCAAACAACAGAACATGAGGATTCACATGGTCTTCATATCACATCACGCACCTGCAGCGCTTCTGCGAGCGGAGAAAAACATAATAAAGCTAGGCTATATATAATAGCGTAGCTATGTTTACAGTGTTTATTATAATGTTTGTAAACATTTCGCATCGGCATTAGGCCTATTTCTGAATGAAATAATAAAATGCTACTTTTTTTTTTCCCCCTAAAAAACTAAATTATTTTATACGCGTAGCGTATTTTAACCATGCAACAAATCTTTTTAAATATTTTGATAAATTACTGGGGGAAAAAAAGACTTTTTAAACCGTTTAACTGATTGTATTAATCGATCAAAATTCTATACGTCGGTTAACGGTTAACCGGTTAAAATGAACATCCCTAGTAATTACACTTGATTGAAATGTAATTTATCCTGTGTGTGTGTGTGTGTGTGTTTATAGCCACTGGTGCCACAGCTGTGTACCCCATAGACCTGGTCAAGACCCGTATGCAGAACCAGCGCTCTACCGGCTCCTTCGTAGGAGAGCTCATGTACAAGAACAGCTTTGACTGCGCCAAGAAAGTCCTGCGATACGAGGGCGTCTTCGGTTTTTATAGAGGTTGGATTTGTCTTATGCTATCATTGCTGCTTCAGAAGAACGAAATGAAATAAAGTGTTTGTCTTCAGCTTTCCTAACCTTGATCTCACTTTCTTTTCTTCCTGCTCTTCTGTCTGTCTGTGTGTGTGTGTGTGTGTGTGTGTGTTTCCCCTACAGGTCTTCTACCCCAGCTAATCGGAGTGGCTCCAGAAAAAGCCATCAAGCTCACTGTGAGTGTCATTAAACATCCTGTAGAAAGCTGTTTCTGAACAGATGACGGTTAAGCCAATTATACGAGTCTCTCTGTATCTGTCTTCCAGGTGAATGACTTTATGAGAGACAAATTTACCACAAAAGAAGATACAATACCTCTGGCTGCTGAGATTCTCGCTGGTGGATGTGTGAGTATAATAAACTGCACAGAACTGTTAAACTGGGTTATGTTGTACTTAAATGTCTAAACTTTCTGTGTCTTGTTTTTCCAGGCCGGTGGGTCACAGGTTATCTTCACCAATCCTCTGGAAATTGTTAAGATTCGTCTGCAGGTCGCCGGTGAGATCACTACTGGCCCCAGAGTGAGCGCGCTCAGTGTGGTCCGAGACCTTGGCTTCTTTGGCCTCTACAAGGTGGGGAAAGCTCTATCTTTAAAACGTTGTATCCAACCAAATTTGACATTGTAACTCACTATTCCTGAATCGCCGTCAGATTACAATTGATGACTTGGTGTAAACTTTAACACATAAATGTTACTGGTTGTCCTCCTTAGGGTGCGAAGGCTTGTTTCCTGCGTGATATCCCCTTCTCTGCCATCTATTTCCCTGTTTATGCCCATACGAAGGCAAGTATGGCAGATGAGGATGGAAGGGTGGGGCCTCTGCAGCTGCTGACCGCTGGAGCCATCGCAGGTCAGAACATGACTCTCGCTTGAACTTTGTGATGCTGACCCAGTTAAGTTAAGGACTGTACACACACAAACACACACATACTGTATGTGTATGTGTATGTGTGAGTGAGTGGGGGTTTATTTTGCTCTTGTTTTAGAGTTTATCCCCTTCATTGCTGTGTGCTTTTTTCCGTGTCATGGCTGATTTGAAGATTGTACCCCCAAAAATTGCTTTGTATTTTTCGAATTTATCATGAATTTCTTATGGTGATCAATTTCGTACAAGTTACTATTTTTTTCCAGTCATGTCCATGATTTTTTTAGTGTTCACATAGCAAGTCCCACAAAAGTCACCAAGTACAGTAACATTCTGATAAAGTAAAAAAATATTATGAATTCAAAATTTCATTTGTAAAATGACTGAAGGCTACCAGTGTGTTAAAATAACCATTTTATTCTATTGAAAAAAATTTTTTTTTACTTTTTTAACTTTCATGAAATTAAAATGCACCTTACATATTTTTAAATGCATAATATTGATCTTATTGTGAATAAATAATTTATGTATACATCAAATTTTTCACTTTTTTTGTCCAGTTTTAATCAAAATGTCTGAGCTCGATCTTCTGAGGAAAAAGATGACGTATGCTGGACGACTTCAGTTATTTAGTTTTCTTAAACCCCATCTTCAAGCTTGCATTCATCTGCCTGCCATCTCACAATCAACAACCGATACACAGAACCAAGTTCATACTCTATTTAAAAAAATGTTTTACGCTATAACATGGAAGAACTGATCTTCCAATACTTTTTTCAAACACACATCCACAGTGCATGTAACTTAAATGATGTGTCATATTTCTGAACAATTTGATGTTCATTGGAAAATAATATGGAACAAGAACAGTTCATGATTTCAGAATTTGAAATGTCAGAAAAATCATATTTTCCCTTAAAATAACATATATGAATGTGTCATGCATGATAAGACTAGATTTTCTATTGCAGATCAGAGATTTTCTTTCATGTATTAGTAGATGTCTGGATGTTTTTATTTTACAGGTATCCCGGCTGCTTCGCTTGTCACCCCTGCTGATGTCATCAAAACACGACTGCAGGTGGCTGCCCGCGCCGGTCAGACGACTTACTCTGGAGTGATCGACTGCTTCAGGAAGATCTTAAACGAGGAAGGTTTCCGAGCTCTGTGGAAGGGAGCTGGAGGTATACACACACACACACACACACACACACACACGACACTGATATCATTACAGTCACATCCATACTCACTCACAGTCCTCTCTCTGTTCTCTGTAGCTCGTGTGTTCCGTTCGTCCCCTCAGTTCGGTGTGACTCTGGTGACCTACGAGCTCCTGCAGCGATGGTTCTACGTTGACTTCGGAGGACAGTAAGTGCTGATCAAGTTAAGCACACTTTTTACTGCATGACAGCAGAAAATGTGAAGTAACATCTTATGAGAAGATTCACACATCATGCTTGTAAATCAGAAAGATTAGGCGATACAATATCTGATGGATGAGCTTCATTCAAGATTGCTATAAAATAGCTGATATACACAAGTGTTTTTGCACATCATTTGAAATCTTATTAATGTGCCAACGTTGCTGCTACAAACCATTAAAATGGCTAAAACGTTAGATTCATATATTCATTTGAGGTCAGTAAGATTTTTCATTTTGAAAGAAACTAATACTTTTATTATTCAAGGTTTCATTAAATTGATTAAAAATGTCATGAAAAGACGTTTATAATGTTACAAAGGATTTCAATTTCAAATAAACGCTGTTCTTTTGAACTTTCTATTCATCGAATAATCCTGAAAAAAAATGTATCACAAATATATCAACTGTTTTCA
The DNA here is from genome assembly GCF_001515625.1 of Sinocyclocheilus rhinocerous. Lineage (NCBI taxonomy): Eukaryota > Metazoa > Chordata > Actinopteri > Cypriniformes > Cyprinidae > Sinocyclocheilus > Sinocyclocheilus rhinocerous. The sequence continues at coordinate 1,232,831 of NW_015647431.1, forward strand.
ACATAATAAGAAATGTTTCTTGAGCAGCAAATCAGCATATTAGAATGATTTCTGAAGATCATGTGACACTGAAGACTGGAGTAATGATGCTGAAAATTCAGCTTTGATCACAGCAATAAATTACATTTTTCATTGTATTCAAATAGACCAGTTATTTTAAACTGTAATATTTCACAATATTAGTTTTTACTGTATATTTGATCAAATAAATAAAGCCTTGTCTTATGTGAGCAAAAGAGACTTCCTTCAAAATCATTTAAAAAAAATAGTACAGATTTTTTATTTGTAATGAAATTTGATAGAATACATAGAATGTTTGTTGATGGACTATTACTTGGCCAAAAAAAGGTTTTCTGATAATGGTCTTTTTCTTGGAGAAAGGGTGTTGTTGCACTTGGTAAAGCATTTAATTCAGTGGAAATGATCAAACAACTGAGAAATATGGCATGTTGAGTCACTTTGGATAAGCATCTGCTGTAAGAACAAAACTCTTTGTCTCTTCCCCTTCCAGCCGCCCTGCTGGTTCTGAACCAATGCCCAAATCCCGGATCTCTGAGCTTCCTCCTGTCAGTCCTGAGCACGTCGGCGGTTACCATCTGGCAGCCGCCACCTTCGCCGGCGTGGAGAACAAGTTTGGACTGCACCTGCCCAAGTTCAAATCCTCCGGGGTCACAGCCATTCACTCCGAAACGCCCAAGGAACAAGATGGCGCTTCGTAAAGTCATGCCCCGCCCACCACAGCCTTGTCCTCCAGTGGCTGCATGCCTCCCTCCCGCAGTACATTTGCCTACATTTTACACTTTTTTTTCTCCTTCATTTCAGTTTTTAGGTGGGGGACATGGGAAATTATACTCGTTTTCAGAGTCTGGTTGCTTTAACCCATATCAGTGCCTCAGTTTTGATGAAGAACACTGGTTAAAGCTCAGAGTTAGTGTGTTTTCTGAAGCACAGGGTAGACGTCTGCCACACCGATCGAGACCTAAAGCAACACTTACAGTGAAATACCGAACAAGGGCTCTCATCAGCCACTGAAACGAAAGCTAAAGAGCTTTTCATGAAACACTCCTGAAAGGAAAACCATGACACGTACTGTTGGTTTTGTGTTCCTCTGATCCCCAAGACGCACATTTGCTGCTTTTGAGTTTTAATCTCATGATTATTATGTATTGATGTGACCGAAGCATGCTGTAGCGCTCTTCATTTGCTCAATAGGCTTTGTGTAGCTTGCACATGTACTGTATATACATGTACATCTCATGCACAGAGATGTGTCTCTGTCTGCATCACACGGAATGATGTACAGAGGTTTCAAAACTTGACTGATTGATCGGAGCAAGCATGGTTGATTTGAAATGTCGAAAATTATTTAAAAGCAATTCATTCTTGTATTTTATGGAAATAAATCAATACAGTTAAATTTTATTTCTAGTTTGTGAAGGTTTTATTGAGTTTATTACTGCAAGTTACAAAAGAGGTCGGATAAAGTGAGTTAGTGAAGTCGTTGGAGGACCAAACACACATGCAAGATCAACACGCTTGTCCTGGTCATGTATATCAGGGATCCCACACATTTTGACCAATGGATTTCCTATGATGTTGCCAGGCATTCATATTTACTGAATGCAAAAAGATGCATGCACAAAGCACAACTTCTAGCTGAGGAAATATTTTGCATATGGTTAGGCTTGTCAAGACTGATGTAATTGATTTTTTTGACTGTGCTCAATGTGCTTTTGAAAGTCCAATCATATCCAAATAAGGGAATTTTAAGCAAATATGAATAAATATGCCTTTGAAATGCCTAAAATATTTTAAAATGCTTTAAATAATTTTTTATATTGTCATTGACGTGTAGTTATGAATGTTTCATATTCATTATGAATAAATTAACCCATTAACTGTGTATGGGTATTAAGCTGTTACTATTAAATTGTTCATAATTATTTAACAATTAATCATTAGCCAAAAGCTCATAACTATGACAGCCCAAACTATAGAAACTAAAGAAGCTAAATAAATTTTATTTACACAACTTTTTTTTTTAAATTTTACACAAAGTTAATATAGTGATTTTATCATTTCCATGATCTGATCTGTGTTTTTATGAGCGTGGGACCATGATGAATGTGTTCAGATGTCAGATACTGAGGCAAGTATCCAGAGCTTCCTTCATTTCAGAAAAACAACACTCAATAGAAACAGACAAAAACACACCAGCTAATAAATTTTATTTACACAACTTTACACAAAGTTTTACTTTTTTTTTTAAATTTTACACAAAGTTAATATAGTGATTTTATCATTTCCATGATCTGATCTGTGTTTTTATGAGCGTGGGACCATGATGAATGTGTTCAGATGTCAGATACTGAGGCAAGTATCCAGAGCTTCCTTCATTTCAGAAAAACAACACTCAATAGAAACAGACAAAAACACACCAGCTTTGGTTCAGAAGATTTGTCTAGATTAAGGCAGGTTTGACTTTCTGGACTGCTCAAGTTTATCAAGTACATTTTCATTTTAGATGTTCTGAACCCTTTAATTGGCCACAATTTTTTAGTCCAAGTTTGATATAAATCCATTAAAAACATTACTAAATGCCAATATTTGTTTCAACTTTACACTAAAAGTTATATGAATGTAAAAGGGAAGCTGTTTTAGGTCTTGAGGTTTTGTCACTCAATAATGCTGCGTATACAATATCAAGAAAAATACACAAATTACATAAATACTAATAAAATCCACAGATAATGAATAAACTGAAATATTTAAAATTTCTGCAAGAGCAGTCTCATTATTGGCTGGGAGGTCACTAAATTCAAATTACAAATAAATATGTAAAATTACAGATTAAAATGGTAAAAAGACATAAATATAACAGGATGCAGATGTTGTCAAGCTGGCTATTAACTACTTGCTTAACTGTTAAAGGAAAAATGTATTCATAAAATAAATGGCAAAATAATAACACTGTCTATTAGTCTAAATATGTGCTAAAGGGAGGTTTTAGGTTAATGCTAATCAAAGGACCACGGTTTTTCTCCAAGCCCTTTTGAAATGACAAATCATGGGACATTTTTAAAACCGTGATCTATAGATTTCTACCAATGTTTTGCAAAGGGGAAAAAAAAGATTTTTCAGTCATAAGCGCTGGAATAAACAAGCACCAAGAGGGCAATGCTGTGTGATGGAAGATTGTGGATACGTGTGTGTGTGTGTGTGTGTGTTATGAAATTAGTTTTAAGGCATTCAGAAGAACTGAGTTACATATTGAATAGTGTGCTGATTTGGTTATTACAATCGTGCGTTCAGTCTTTATGAGCTAAAAACAAAATGTATTTGTTAAAAAGCTATAAATAATCCAATAAAGTGAAAGTTTATCCAGAAGGGAATGTTAAAAATATTCCACCCCTTTAAAAACACATTTCTCCTGTTGCTCAGGTTACTTCAGTGTCTGAAGATGCTGTACAATAGTTTGCATATTGGTAGTGTTAGTGCTGCAGTACAGCAATCAATCCTCCCTTTCCTCCAAATCAGCCTCTAATCCTGGAAATAGATTCAAATATTATAATTCCCGCCTGATATTATCACTCCAAAATGTTTAGCAACACTAAATGCTTCAATTGTTAATAGCAAAGTTGCTTTCTGAAATAATCCATTTGTCTCTAGAATTAAAAAAAGAGCCAGTCACTAAAATAACTTCAGCGAGGGTGGATATATGCAAATGCAGGGGAAACGTGATTGGTCAGCAGGGGTTGCTATGGTGATCATGCAGCCAATCGTTGAGCAGCCAGTTCCTCCACGTCCTCGCGGTTCTCGTTGATCTCGGTGAGCGTGAGCACAAACCGCGTCCACTCGTCCTGCCGCGGCACTGAGATTTGCTGCAGGAAAAACGATAAATGTGTTTCAATGCCCACAGCTGCAGAACTTCATTTAATTGTATTTTTAAAAGCGTCCTCACCTCTCCAACGTCATAAATGTGCACCTGGCCCTCAGAGTCGCCGACAGCCACCTCTCGTCCCGAATGAGCCCAGCGCACGCGGTTCAGCGCGGGGTTTCCCTCCACCGTCACGCTCGCTGTGGGAACCTGAAGCAGCAGATAATCATTCATTCAAGGCTTGTGGATTTGTTCAGATTATATTTCTAGGAGATTTTTGTACCTCCGTTTCGTTGTTGAGGTTCCACAGGTCCAAATGTCCGACTCCGTCCACGCAGGCAAACAGCGCGGGGTGTGTGGGAGACCACATGACGTCATACACGTAGTCGGAATTATCCTCGAAAGAGTACAAGGGCTTATTGTTCTGTCAGGAGAGACACAGACAGACCAGCGTTCAGCGTTATTGTTGACTAAAGCTATTAAATATTGCTTTCGTTCATTGAAATAGCAGATATTGCATAAAAATATTAAAACTTAAACAAAAAAACTTTACGTTTAAGTTAAGGTTCTAAATTTAAAGTTCCAAAATTGCTCAAACTAAAACTGAAATAAAAATAAAGTGGTTTTGTCAGGCGAGACACAAACAGACCAGTGTAGTTATTGCTAACTAACTAACTAAATAAAAATGAAATTGTTAATTGAAATAAAGATAAAATTAAATTAAACTGAAATCAAATATAAATATTCAATAAAAACTGGAATAAAATAAGTTGAAGTACTAAAATATGAAATAAAAATAAATTAAAGCGTATTGTTCTGTCAGGAGAGACACAAACAGACCGGTGTTATTATTGTTAACTAAAATTTTAAAAACTGTTTTTGTTAATTGAAATAAAGATCGAATTAAATAAAATATAAATATTTGATAAAAACATAAAATATTTAATTAAAAAATTTGAAACTGAAATAAAATAAGTCCAAGGACTAAAATTACTAATACTATTAAAAAACGTTTTCATTAATTTAAATAAAACTAAAAATACAATATAAATATTCAATAAAAAAGTTAAATGAAAATTAGAAATTGAAATAAAATAAAATAAGTTGAAGTACTAAAATGACAAAATCTGAAATAAAAATGAATGAAAGCTTATTGTTCTGTCAGGAGAGACACAAACAGACCAGCGCTTTGAATTGAAACTATTAAAAATAATTTGTGTTCATTAAAATAAAGCAGAAATAACAAAAAATATAAATACAAACTTGTAAATGTAAATGAAAATTTGAATCTGTAATAAAATAAGTTTAAGTACTAAAAATACTAAAACTGAAATAAAAATAAAGTTAAACTAAATAATAGAAATGACAAAACATACTTTAACAAAATTACTCAAATGAACTCAAATGAAAATCAAAACAAAAAATAAAGGGTAATTCAAATGATTAATAAATACTATATTAGTGTATAAACAATGTTTGTAGTGTTTATATCAGTAGTGTGTTTGGCACCTTGGTACTCCAGAGTTTGACGGTCCAGTCAAAGGAGGAAGTGACAAACAGGTGAGAGAAGTCGACCGGTCCTGCCGCTGTGTGGCAGTCGAGGCCTGTGATTGGTCCATGATGACCCTCAAACATCTCACTGATGCCCGCTTTACTACAACACACACACACACACAAAGCACCAATATAAACCACTTGTGCAGATGTGAAACAGACACAATCACATCAGCGCTCACACACTCACCTGCCGTGTCTGCAGGCGGTGTAGATGGACCCATCCTCACTGCCCACCACAAAGTTATTGACGTCACCCAGAGGAAATGACATGGAGGTGACGGCCACTGACTTGGACTGTTTGAACACGAGCTCCAAACTGTCCTACATACACACACACACACACACACACACACACACACACACAGAAACAAGTTTCAGCTCCAATGTGAGCCATTCAAAGGTACTGTCGAGAAAATCCTAAGCACATTCGTCGTGCATGCAGTAACCTAAACGCTCACTGTCATACAGTGCACTTGTTGGCACCTCAGGCTTGAATCTGAGGGGCTTAAGTAAATTTGTTTTGACACATCACATTTTAGCAAGTCCAGACAGTCAGAACTTTGGAGCACCATTACAGTTCACAGTCTCTCCCTCTGTCTCTTTGGCTCTATCCCAGCAGCTGGTGTTTACTCTGGGCTTCCAGTGAGTCTGCTCCTCTCCCTCACACTTCCCCCAGAACACACTTCCCCCTGCTTACATCATCCATCCGGGGTGAGGAGCGAGGGGCCGGGGGGTTGAGGATGAGGTAATTCATTAGGCCTCTAATGAGATGCAGATCCATTCTCAGTCGGCCTCCCAGTTCTCCTGTTCTCCCCCAACCCCCCACTCACCTCTTCCGATCTCTGATTTAACAGTCCCTGCTTGCTTCCACTTCCGGCTCCCTGTTTGACTCATTTCCATATTTGAAAAAGAGCATTGCTCAAGCTCTATACCCTGCAGGATCAATGCACCCTTTTTGGTGAGACTGCTCTGCGCTCTTCATTTAACCGGTTTTCTGTGGTTTTAGGGCAACGTAATGGCATGTTTTCCTTGAAAAAGAGCGACAGAGGTGCTTAAAGGAGAAATTCTGGTTTGTTTTTTATTTATTTTCATTTTTAAAGATAAAGACTGTTTTGTATTGTATTGTACTGTATTGTAGTCCTATGTATGTTATATGATTCATAACATATAGCTTATTCATTGCTATCATATATATATATAT
>NW_015647431.1:1239680-1259233 GCF_001515625.1 Sinocyclocheilus rhinocerous
CAGACACACACACACAGAGACACACACACACACACACACACATACACACACACAGAGACACACACACAGAGCCGTGAGTTTGACTGCTGTTGTGTGACTGGATGAATGAGAGACAATGAATGGCTCTGTTTTTGTTTTGTTGACATTTTTAGAAATCATAGAATTTTTATATTAATGCATTTGGCAGATACTTTTTTCCAAAATGACTTGTATTGCATTCAAGGTATATATGGTTTATCAGTTTACGCATTGCCTGCGAAAAGTGTGGGTCGGTAAGATTTTTTAAATGTTTTTGAAAAAAACGCATTTATTTGAATTTTTACTATCACTTTTGATCAGTTTAATGTGCCATTGTTGAATAAAAGTATTTCTTAAAAAAATAAAACTTACCAAAGAACTTACTGATCCCAAACTTTTGAACAGTAGTTTATCTAGAGGCCTTGTGTGTGTTACCTAATTAAATTAATTAAAAATAAATAAATAAATAAATAAGAAGTAACTAACAATCTATAAATTATAAATAAATGAATTAAAATAAGTAAATTAATTAATTATAAATTAATTAATTAAAACCTAATTATAAACAAATAACTAAATAAATAATGTATTAATAAATAATTGAAATAAATTAATTAATTACACAATAAATAGGTAAATTAAAAAATACATTAAATTAAAACAACAAATAAATAACACAGGAAACCTAAAAATTCCTAAAAATCCATCTGTTGATGAGTTTCTGAATGCTTTTGGGGAGGGTGATGGAAACATGTTCAAAAATTTTTTTTTTATTATTTCTGCAGAAATGACCTTTAAAATAGTTAAGACAGCATTTAGCTAGCTATGCTAGTTCACATCATATTCACATGAGCTGTGTTACCTGCGGCGTGGTCAGCATGTCCAGACTCCAGGAGCACATCTTGCCGTCAGTGGAGATGCTGATGAGATTGTGAGCGTTCTGCGTCCCCACCACATTCACACAGTACACCGGGTGCTGCAGACACACAGAGGATTGAGAACAGTGCAGATGAAGATGATGAGGATGATGCAGATGAGGAGGTGTTTGTCTGTGAGTACCGTGTGAGCCGAGGCGGAGAGCGGCGTCCTCTGCACAGGGGTGCGTTTGTTACTGCGGTTGTCCCACAGGACGATCTGCCCCGAGTACGTGCCTCCAACCACCAGATTAGGATGAAACTGTGCAAACGCTGCTGACATCACTGCAGACTGAACACACATATTCCATGAGACATAATATTTGATCAAATAAACTGACCAAATGACTAATATTAAAAACTACATTTATTTTAGCATGTACTTTCTTAACCTTCTGTTCACATATTGACTTTGTGGACATATCACCTCTCAGCAGACAGATGTTGAAGAATTTCTAGGTTTACTGTGTGCTTGCTTGTTTGTATGTATATGTATGCATGTCTTTATTTATTCTTTCATTTATGCATTGAATTCATTTGAATTAATCATCCATCCATTTTCCAAAATTCTTGTGCTCTTTTAATGAATTATTTATTTTATTTTATTTTATTTTAATTAATTCATCCATCCATCCTCAAACTTTTAATTAACTGATTTTTTAAAATTTATATTATTTATTATTTAATTGTTTATTATTTTTAATGTATTTATTTATTTAAATGAATTAATCCATCCATCCAAACCGCTTGGTTAACTCATTGATTAATTTTTAAATATTTATTCTTTTTAACGTAATAATTTATCATCATCATCATTATTATGTTTCTCAACGATTCTCAACTTATTTCTATGGCAAAAATAAAAGTCCCAGTCTGATTTACAATCTTTTTAATTTTCATGAGATAAATAAGATGTGCTCTTGAGGACAAGACCAGAATAATGCCAAGACAAAACAATAATTGACATTATTTAATGCATATCTTTCACAGAGATATGCATTAAGCTCATCACCTGGCAGTGGAAGACATATTCCGGTGTGGTTTTCTTATATTTCATGTTCCAGACGAGAGCCACACCGTCGGGCTCATGTGGAGCGTCTTCATTACTGCTGTATGACGCCACCAGCAGCTCTGGGTACTGATGGGAAGGACAGAAAACAGGACAAGAGAGGGAAACTTCACTGGAATAGTCATAAAAAGCAGTCACAGAACAAAGTTTGCATGATCACGTACCTGCGGTGACCAGTCGAGACAGGTGACGACTCTGTGTTTAGACCAGCGCTCGTCCGCAAACTGTCTGTTCAGGGAGAGTTTGGCTCCAGCCTGAGACTCTCTGACACAAACACAATTCCACAACAACAAATGACACATCGCACACCAGAGACAAACCACATCTGCTGACAGATAAACACACTCACCCCTCTTTATCCTGAAGGTCTCGTCCGCTGTAGTCGAAAAACATGTCCACCTGCTCAGAGAGAGCGCGCTCCACAATACGAGAGCTGTGGTCAAAGAAAGTCACAAACTCCTCCGAGTGAAGAATCTGCTGCTTCTCTTCCTCCGTCAGCTCATGAGGGGGCGCTACACACAGTTTCCTTCAGCAGTTGAAAAGCTGCAACTCAGCTATATTTCACATCTAACTATATTTGAGAGCACTACCTTCCTCTTCCTCTTTCTGAGAGTCTTTCTCCTCTTGATGCTCCAGAGCAGGCTGTGTCACTGCCAAATCCTCCTCCTCTTCCTCATCTACAGACAGCAGTGAAGGAGTTCAGTTTCATTCGCACACTGATGCATTAAAGAAAAGCAGCGTGTGTGTGTGTGGTTTACCGTCTTTGTGATGAGTCTGTGTGGGCGTCTGGGTCTCTTTTGTGTACGACACCAGCTCTCTGGGCGGGAAATTCACCTGCGTGACCTTTGACATGCCCAACTTCAGCGGGCCACGTCTGCAGAAAATACAGATGCATATGTTAAGACCAAAAAAAGACTGTGGGACACTGTAATAACAAATAATGAAATGAAATTTTTTTTTTTATTATTAATTACAAATATTGAGTAATTAAATGAAAAACAATAAATAATTAAATTAAATTAAAAATAAATAAACAACTATTTAAAAAAAAGAAAAATAATAAATATCTAAATTAATTAATTAAAATAAATGATAAACAACAAACAAATTAATTACAAAAATGAAACAGTAAAAACGATAAATAATTAAATTAATCAATTACAAAAAAATTATAAAACACAAATTAAAAATAATAAATAAATAGTACATTAATTAATTAAAATTAATTATTTAATTACAATTTATTTGTTAAAAATAATTACTAAATTAAAACTAATAAATAAAAAATAACAATTAAATGTAATATAATAAATAACTACATTTTTAAAACTAATAAATAAACAAACAAACGGCACGCAGAAAACCCAGAAATTAATAAAATTTCATCTGCGGAGGTGTGATAACATGTTCACAAAGTCAGTATGTGAATTACAGGTTTATGGGAGGCTTGAACCTGTGCAAGGATGTCAAAATAAAAGGTTGAGGGAGCCTTATGAAGTAAATGCTAAACTAAATATAGTTTTAATTCTGTATGTTACACAAGGAACATTCCATGTTGGTCAGAAAAGGTAGATATAGCAACAGTATGATGTCTGAATGCTTTCCAACAGGAAATAAGATTGTACAGTTATATTGACAAATCATGGGTCACTCTTCCTGGACGCTCTGTTTAATGACAAGCGGGGGGAGTCTGATGGAAACATGTTCAAAAACTATTTTTAAATTCTGAAGAAAATACCTTTAAGATAGTTAGACGGCATTTAGCTAGGGGTGTTGAAGGGACATGTAAATCACATCGTTCATCATAACCATCCATCCATGAAAAAAGCAAGACATCAAGACTGACAGAAGGATAAATGAAGGAGTGGCGGGTAATAGAAGGAGAGAATGCAGGTAAAGTGCAGCAGGAGTGATGGTTAATGAGAGAGAGAGAGAGAGACAGCAGTACCCGAGCTGAGAGTCTGAATGGAGCAGTAGAGTAGAGGGGTCAGAGTCCCAATGAAGAGTCCTGTTAGAGACACACACACACACACATGCAGGCAGACACGCATGCAGACAGTTACACGGGAGAGCAGTTATAAGAGGCGCTGTTATACACTAATATGCATGTGCATGCACACACACGCTTCAGATGAGCTTCACATACTACACAATGCAATACAGAGAAACTCACTAATATAATAAAGTTTATCTGCATGTCTGTGTTTATTAGGGCTTGGCGTTTTAAACATGTGATGGTTGAAATGTGTCGACTGTTTTTGCTGTACCAGGTCCACCGTGGGAGAAAGTATTAAAATCCCTTCTTTTTCATGTGTTTTAACATTATGATAGGACTTATGCTTAAAAAAAAAAGCTTTAAAGATTTTTATTTTCAGTTTTTCAAGATGTGAAAAAGTATATGAATACTTTCTTAATGTACTGTATGTAATCATTGAAATTTTGATACACTAAAAAAAAAAATAAACGCACTAAAACTGAAAACAGTGCCAGCCTGCAGTGACGAGTTTATTGCACTTTTTCCAACACTTTGAAAGAAATGACTAATTAAGAAAATAACTTTGAGTTTCTGAAAACTCAAACCATTTAATAAAATTTTATAAAAAATTTGTGACAGATTATAAGAATGGGGAAAAAAGATGAAAAGATGTTAAAACATGATGAAAACATTTTTACAGTGAAAATGAGGGAATGTGAAATACAGAGCGTGAAGCAAAGTTTAGTTGTCCTAGTTGTTTAAGTTTGCCAGGCAACATATTAAAATCGATGTTTTGCATTGCGAAGCTGTTTTTTAATAATTTATGTCATGAATAATGAAGAAAAAAAATAGGATGCAGAATCTTTATTTTGTAAATTATTTAATTCAGTTAATTATCCAAAAACAGGCATTATCACGTAGTATTTTAAAGTATAAACTATATTTTAATAGAATTTCAAGCAAAATGAACTACATCCCCGTTCATACGTTTGGGGTCATTAAGATTTTCTAATGTTTTTGAAAGAAGTCTCTTCTGCTCACCAAACCTGCATTTATTTGATCAAAAACACAGTAGAAATCGTAATATTGTGAAAAATTATTACAATTTAAAAGCCAGTTTTCTATGTGAATATATAGAAAAATGTAATTTATTTCTGTGATGCAGCGCTGGATTTTCAGCATCATTACTCCAGTCTTCAGTGTCACATGATCTTCAGAAATCATTCTAATATGCTGATTTGCTGCTCAAAAAACATTTCTGATTATTATCAATGTTGAAAACAGTTGTGCTGCTTCATATTTTAGTAGAATAATTTTTTTAGGATTCTTTGATAAATAGAAAGTTATTTGAGATAGAAATACAAATGTCTTTAAAGTCACTTTTAATCAATTTAACACATCTTTGTTGAACAAAAGTAGTAATTTTTTTTTTTTTTAAATCTTACTGGCCCCAAACGTTTAAATGGTAGTGTATATAGAGTTATGTTGATATAAATGTATTTCTGATGTCAGTGTACACATGTGTGTCTCACCTCGGCCCCGTGCCGCCCTCTCCTGAGTCCTGGCTGCCTGTTTCGCTGGGTGTGCCCACTGATTTGGCAGAGGGGGACATGGGAGGGGGGACTAAATAGTGAAACAGACACGTATCTTCTGTTACCACATGCAGAGGTTGCACTACGCACACACACATCCACATGCGCAAGCAAAGCCAAGGGGGTGTTTGACATAAAAAAAGAGCAAAAAAACATGAAAATAAAAAAGTAGGTAAGCAACAACAAGCGAGAGCAGGGTGGTGTAATAATCACGATGAAGCAGCAGCAACAAAGAGGATTGAGCAAAAAAAAAGAGAAGACAAAAAGGACAGTGGTTAATATTCATGCAGGATCCACATGCGTTAAAAAGAGATCAGTGCTCAGTCCAAACCAAACCAAATTAATTCATGAAGAAAGAAGAAATAATGAACACTGAAACCAGAGGAAATGGATAACACACTAAACAAATGAGTTTATTTTAAGGTTTTAGGTTTCTGTCAGGTGGTCAGGATAAACCAGCTTAGGCAGGTTTAAATAGGTCATATAATATGTTTTTTAAGGAATAATAACTGGTATCCAGTTTTCTGCTTATTATCTCACAGCGACACAGCCGTGATATTTAAGGGATAGTTCACCCAAAAATGAAAATACGCTCATCATTTACCCTCATGTGTTCCAAACCGGTTTAGAAGATATTTTGAAGAATGTTAGTAACCAAACAGTTGACGGTAGCCATTGACTTCCATATTATGGACAAAGATACAATGGAAGTCAATGGCTACCGTCAACTGTTTATTAACCAACATTCTTCAAAATATCTTCTTTTGTGTTCAGCAGAAGAAAGAAACTCATACAGGTATGAAACAAGTGGAGGGTGAGTAAATGATGCCAGAATTTTCATTTTTGGGTGAACTATCCCTTTAACATGTAAACTGTGTCGCTGTGAGATAATAAGCAGAAAACTGGATACCAGTTATTATTCCTTAAAAAACATATTATATGACCTATTTAAACCTGCCTAAGCTGGTTTATCCTGACCACCTGACAGAAACCTAAAACCTTAAAATAAACTCATTTGTTTAGTGTGTTATCCATTTCCTCTGGTTTCAGTGTTCATTATTTCTTCTTTCTTCATGAATTAATTTGGTTTGGTTTGGACTGAGCACTGATCTCTTTTTAACGCATGTGGATCCTGCATGAATATTAACCACTGTCCTTTTTGTCTTCTCTTTTTTTTTTGGCTCAATCCTTTGGTTTTGCTGCTTCATCATGATTATTACACCACCCTGTTCTCGCTTGATGCTGCTTACCTACTTTTTATATTTATCTGTTTTATTTTCATGTTTTTTTGCTCTTTTTTTTTTTTTCAAACACCCCCTTGGCTTTGCTTGCGCACGTGGATGTGTGTGTGTATGTAGTGCAACCTCTGCATGTGGTAACAGAGGATACGTGTCTGTTTCACTATTTAGTCCCCCCTCCCATGTCCCCCTCTGCCAAATCAGTGGGCACACCCAGCGAAACAGGCAGCCAGGACTCAGGAGACGGCGGCACGGGGACGAGGTAAGACACACACGTGTACACTGACATCAGAAATACATTTATATCAACATAACTCTATATACACTACCATTTAAACGTTTGGGGCCAGTAAGATTTAAAAAAAAAAAAAATTACTACTTTTGTTCAACAAAGATGTGTTAAATTGATTAAAAGTGACTTTAAAGACATTTGTATTTCTATCTCAAATAACTTTCTATTTATCAAAGAATCCTAAAAAAATTATTCTACTAAAATATGAAGCAGCACAACTGTTTTCAACATTGATAATAATCAGAAATGTTTCTTGAGCAGCAAATCAGCATATTAGAATGATATCTGAAGAATCATGTGACACTGAAGACTGGAGTAATGATGCTGAAAATAAAAAAAAGAGCAAAAAAACATGAAAATAAAACAGATAAATATAAAAAGTAGGTAAGCAGCATCAAGCGAGAACAGGGTGGTGTAATAATCATGATGAAGCAGCAAAACCAAAGGATTGAGCCAAAAAAAAAAGAGAAGACAAAAAGGACAGTGGTTAATATTCATGCAGGATCCACATGCGTTAAAAAGAGATCAGTGCTCAGTCCAAACCAAACCAAATTAATTCATGAAGAAAGAAGAAATAATGAACACTGAAACCAGAGGAAATGGATAACACACTAAACAAATGAGTTTATTTTAAGGTTTTAGGTTTCTGTCAGGTGGTCAGGATAAACCAGCTTAGGCAGGTTTAAATAGGTCATATAATATGTTTTTTAAGGAATAATAACTGGTATCCAGTTTTCTGCTTATTATCTCACAGCGACACAGCCGTGATATTTAAGGGATAGTTCACCCAAAAATGAAAATACGCTCATCATTTACCCTCATGTGTTCCAAACCGGTTTAGAAGATATTTTGAAGAATGTTAGTAACCAAACAGTTGACGGTAGCCATTGACTTCCATATTATGGACAAAGATACAATGGAAGTCAATGGCTACCGTCAACTGTTTATTAACCAACATTCTTCAAAATATCTTCTTTTGTGTTCAGCAGAAGAAAGAAACTCATACAGGTATGAAACAAGTGGAGGGTGAGTAAATGATGCCAGAATTTTCATTTTTGGGTGAACTATCCCTTTAACATGTAAACACGTAAGGTGTGTGTTAATATGTAAATCTGTCTGATGAACAGAAAAATGTTGAAGAAGTTCAGAACAGGTCATGGACCCTTTTCTCATTTCCAGTCCGCCAATAGCTTTTCTATAACTTTCCAAAAGAGGAAAAAATATCAACACTCAGCATTCACGCAGCAGTGTTAAAGGTGCAATAGGTGATTGTCTTCAGAAACATTTTTTGTTATGCTGGTTGAAAGTCTCTTCACATCCTATGATGTTAATAACAGTGGAAATGCATCAGTCTGTGAAAAGGGTCCATTTATAAATAGTCTTTTCTCACTGGAAAGAAGGTTTTGAGTTCTGAAAGTGACAGAATATACATATATATATATATATATATTCTTCCGATATTACCCCTTTTTGTCATTAGGCTGTAGTTTACTATTAAGAAAAGCATGCTTGTTGCTAACATTTATTAGAGACAAAAGCCTAATTTAATTTCCCATGCTGCTTTGCTGTTTCATACCCATGGAGGCGTCCACTATCCCCATGCTCTGCAGCAGAGCCTCTGCCTCCCTCCTCTTGTTTCAGTATAACAAAGACAAAGAGATCAAATCCCTGCAGTTCCACCACAGCTCACCTCTTTCTTCTTACGTTCTTCTTCTTTCCTCTTCTTCTCCTCTCTGATCTGGGCCAGTCGCTGTTTCTTTCTTTCTAACTCTGCTTTCAGCTCACTTTTGTCAGACATTCTGCCAACAGATTTAAATCAAATCAAGTCTCGTGGGTGTATTTGCAAAGAAAGCCTTTAGATGTTTGTCAGTAAACCCAAAAGACTGCACAGCATATGCAGTGGTATTAATTGTGACATAATGCAATTACAAAAATGAAACAGGTAACACTTTAAAACGACAAATTATAAGACATTTTATTTATTTGCTGCTGCTTATATTTCTGTGGTTTTGATAATGGTATGAGTTATAATTCAATGTTAAAACAATAATTATTACAATTATAAATAATTATAACCAGTGATATTTTAGTATCTTTGAAATACTACAGATTTGTTGGTTTTATAATTAGATTTTATTTTTATATTTTGTTATCAATTTAAGTTTTAGCAATTTTATTAGTTTTTTTTTAATTTTTTATATGTCTATAGAGTTTCTTTGTACATTTTTGTTTATTAGTTTTAGTTATTTCATGCTTCAAGCTCAACTAAACAAAAAAGAGAAATATTACTTGAAAATATTTGTTCAGTTTATTACTAAAATAAACTAATTTTACTTTTTTTTTCAAAAGTAATTTTATTTCAGTAAAGTAAATTTTTTTTTTCATTTAGATTTATGCATTTCGCTTTTATCACTTTTATCCAAAGCGACAAAAAAGGAACAAAGCTATTTGTCAAAGAGTCAACAATATTCACAACACAATGCCAGGTTTATTAGACAACTGGATTTCAAGTAACTTTTTTTATGGTTTTAATTTTAGTTATCAGTTAACCATAATAACCCTGATTATAATTTATTATCATATGCTGTTTCATATTACATGAGCAGTCTCTAGTGGCCATTCAGAGAATATCACACACATCTGATGGCGCTGAGGTCATTCTGGTCCACAACACCTCCATGAGCATACTTTAGTGTTTCAGAGTTGGGCAAATGTCAGAATTTGAGAACTGGCTCCTTTTGATCCATATTATGTATGTATTTATTATTTAATTAATTAATTTGTTTGTTTGTTTGTTTGTATGCTGCTTGGATTTATTGAGTCTGTGTTGAACAATGATAATGCCTGCTTGTTATTTGAAGAGGTCTAATAAAGGTTTAAAAACAAATTCAATAAAAATGAACATCAATTTCAGAATTTCAGATGTCTATTCATTTTCAGCTTTCATAACACCATCTTGATTAATTATAGCAATTTATTCTCTCACATGTAGAATGCATTAGAATCCATTTAAAATGTTATTAATTTTGTCTAATGTTTCTGGAAATACTCTTGTGTGTAAACATGAAACATTAAAATCATTATTACTTACAATAGTTATATTAATTTCTTAAATTCTACTACCTTAAACTCAAACTTGAATTATAATTCTGTGTCTGTGCTACTTTATATTAAATTCAGGAACTGAACTGGAATTGCATGAGGTTTTTAAGTTTTAAGATGGGCACTCATCCCTGTTTTCAGTACTTGAATTTTTTTAATAAGAAATCAAAGTTATTTACTTCATGCACAATAACCTTACATAATATAAAATAATTGATTATTGATGTTTACTAAAAGACAGCTCCATGCCCATGTAGCCTGAGAAGAGTTTGTTCAATGATACCACACACACACACACACACACACACACACACACAGAGAGAGAGAGAGACACACACACACACACACACACACAGAGACACACACACACACAGAGAGAGAGAGACACACACACACACACACACACACAGAGACACACACACACACAGAGAGAGAGAGACACACACACACACACACACACACAGAGACACACACACACACAGAGAGAGAGAGACACACACACACACACACACACACAGAGACACACACACACACAGAGAGAGAGAGACACACACACACACACACACACACAGAGACACACACACACACAGAGAGAGAGAGACACACACACACACACACACACACAGAGACACACACACACACAGAGAGAGAGAGACACACACACACACACACACACACAGAGACACACACACACACAGAGAGAGAGAGACACACACACACACACACACACACAGAGACACACACACACACACACACACACACAGACACACACGGGGCACTCCTGTAAGAGTCCCGGATGGTCAGTCGATATGGCTGCATAGCGAAAAACGCCGGTGAAAGCTCGCAAACTAACATAAGATCATCAGTTTGGAAACATAATTGCTCAGGGGGTCATTAATGACATCTAATTAGATTATTTGTTGGTCTGAAGTGCATTAGATACATCATCTGTCTGGTTGCATCAGCTGTGAATTTATGTTTCTTTTTTCCCTAAACCATTTAAATTGATGTTTTACAAACACAATGCATTAGGAATTCATCCTGTGCTTTGTTTTAAATTAATTTCAGTAAGGTATTTTATAAGGTTATAATGTAAATGAGAGTTGAAGCGCACACGTCAGACGACCTCTCGGCAATCAATGAAGAAACATCGCCATTAAAAACACACAATAATGCAGTCTAAACACCAAGAACCCTACTGCTTAATAAAGAAAAACATTACTCTTACTTGAAATAAAATGTTAGCGGCTCGGAGTCGTTATGGAGAGGATTATTCTTCTGTCAGCTGACTGCTAACTTACTATCCTCTTGTTGTGACAGCAGCGGCAGCGCTGAGTCTGGGATGCGGCTACGGGTGCCGTGAAGGGCTTTTCTCAATCACAGCGGATGAGGCGTTGCATAAACTGACCGCTAGAGAGCGCACCTTCATTTCATTGATTAGTGATGGACTTTTCTGCCTTTTGCACGCAGCATAAAGCCTACATAATTTACTGACGCAGATACTTAATAAAAAAGTTACAGTTAGATACAAAATAATCTAAATAATTTAAATACAAAATAAATGGAAACCCAACAAAAAAATACACAAAATTATCAAGTTTTGAAGAAGATTATATTAAGAATTAAGTTTTGAAGAAGATTTTTGCTTTATCAACTCAATCATAAGAGTAAGGGCCAGATATAGTAGGGAGAAATTTAAATGAAAAGGAATATAAATAAATAAATATATAAATAAATGCTAAAAATAAAGGATAAATAATGCATTTTAATAAAATAAAATAAAAGTAAAAATTAAATATTTAGAAGAATTAAATATTTAATACACTGGATTTACATACTGTAATAAAAAAATAAACTATACACTAAGTCTATAAAATGTGCATGATGTTTTCTATCAATTTAAACCCACATGGAAAAAATACATATGCAAAAATGGCCAAAAATTATATTTGCTAAAATATGTTTCAAAATTTATTTATGCAAATATACTATCTATCTATCTATCTATCTATCTATATATGTACTTTTGAAAATATTTAAAGCATTTAAAAATATATTTTGCCCTTCATATATTTCAACCCAAGAAAATACATTCATATATGTGACATTTTAATGAAAATGTATTTGTTGTCTGTAACACGTGTGAACATGTGAACACATCTGAGTAAAAATCAGCAAGGAACATACTTTACAATGTAAAACATTTTTTTTATAAATAAATAAAAAAATATCCCATCCACATTTTTGCATTTAGCCTAAATGGAGGCTACTGTAAGATTATAAATTTTCTTGCCCCTGAAACAGATTTTGAAATCTATTGTAGTATGTGAAGGCTAAAATTAAAACATTTTCAATTTCAAAAATATATATTATTGAGCTTCGCTGTTTACAACATATATTTAGCATATATTTAAATATATAATTTGGGCAGAAAAAAATCTTTATTTGCTGTACATTCGAATAGAATAGAATAGAATAGAATAAAATGAATCCAAAGTTTCTGTGATATTTAACACAGCTGTATGTCTCTTTGCAGGTATTGCATCAGAGGAATGGGTTCGCATGTACCTGATGTACGAGTATGACGTTTAAGCAATGAGTAAGTACATAATTTTTTTTACTTGTGTGTTCAGCCACTCCAGGCTGGCACTTTCCTGATATAAAAGGAAAGATGAACATGTGTAGGAGGTAGATGCAGAGCTCTATTTATGGCACTTGTTCATGCTTTGTCAGGTGTTATTGTCCTTGTTTAAGTGTTTTATAAATAAATAGATGTGAGTCTGAATGTAGTGTATATATTTTCAGTTAGCAGTGCAAACATTTGTGCATAATCAGTACTGAAATATAAATCAATGTCTTGACGATGCACTTATTTGTTCACCAAGATTCTGCCATCAGCAATAAAAAGAGACTCATTTATTCATTCATATCTTTATTCAGCATGCCAGCCCCATATGAAAGAATAGCACAAAGAGCTTGTAAAGCAATAGTTCACCCAAAAATGAAAAATTTCATTTGCATCTCTTTTCCATATGACAAAATGGAATGACAATTTAGTGACTAAGAATATCAGACAACAACAAAAAAGCATCCTAAAATTATAGCTCATGTTACTTCTCATGTCTTCCGAAGTCATACGATATTTGTGAGAAACGCACTGAAAAAAATGGTAACCTATGGTGACATCTAAATCAGCTGTTTTTAAATTGGATGGGTTTAAACAGGTAAAACATTACAAAAAAATGCACATTCTCCATTCTGCATATTCAAAATAGTGCACTGTGTTATTATAACATATGTGTGAAACAATGGCATTTTTGCATAAACAATACCAAAGCTGGCTAAAAACAATGCAAGTGAAAAATAATGCTGTTTTTCTTTTCCCACCACACCCTGTTTGCCAATGCATTTGGTGATTTCATTCATGAAGTGTTGTGAATTTGATATATGAGCGGAAATATGACAACCTGAATATGAGTGTGTGTGTGTGTGTGTGTGCTGGAGCTTGTGTGCATGATTCAGGGACTTGTTTCATGGTGAAGTCATTTCTGTGTGTGTGTGTGTGTGTGTGTGTGTGTGGAAGAGATGAGCAAAGGCCCTGTAACCTACATCTCCTTTGTCTTTTGCCATATGACAATGGCTGTAAAGGGCCGTTGTAGTTTCCATGGCAACATGTCTGTGACTAAAAATCAGGTTATGGGTTAGCAGGTGTATGAACACGCATGTTTCTATATATCTGCAGATGTTTTCTATATTTTATCACCCCACATCAATCACACTCCCTCAGCATCTGAGGAAATATATCTGCAACAGGCATAAAAGTCACCTGTAACCACAACCACATTATTTCAACTAGGGTCTGATAGTTAGCACAAAATGCACAGATGTATCTTGAAACAAAAAAATATTTTGAAAAATAAATAAATAAATAAATGAAACATTATTTTATTAAATAAATAGTGTACCCAAACATTTGGTGAAAATTTTCTCACCCTCAGGCCATCCTAGATGAAGATGAGTTTATTTCTTCATCGTAACAGATTTGGAGAAATGTAGCATTGCATCACTTGCTCACCAATGGATCCTCTGCAGTGAATGGGTGCCGTCAGAATGAGAGTCCAAACAGCTGATAAAAACCTCACAATAATCCACAAGTAATCCACACCGCTACAGTCCATCAGTTAAGGTCTTGTGAAGTGAAAAGCTATGGGTTTGTAAGAAACAAATCCACCATTAAGACGTTTTATTTTTAAACCTTCACTTCTGGCCAAAATATGATTCCATAATCCATAATAACGCTTCCTCTAGTGAAAAACTCCATCCCCTGTTGTCTCTCACATCAAAATCCACCCACATATATTTTTTTAGAGCTGTTTTGGATTGTTTTCACTTGTAAATGGTGCTTGATCTGTGCATATTTCTCTCCTAATTCAGATGACTTTTTCACTGGAGAAAACAATATATGGACATATATTTTAGCCAAAAGCAATGGTTGGAAGTTTAAACTCCTTAATTATAGATTTGTTTCTTGTAAACACGCACCTTTTCTCTTCACAAAAAGTTTTTATCAGCTGTTTGAACTCTCATTCTGATGGCACCCATTCAAGTCAATCAAGCCACCTTTATTTCTATAGTGCTTTATACAATACAGATTATGTCAAAGAAGCCTCACAGTCATAAACAGAATCAATTATGCAGCTCTAAAAAGACAATAGTGTCATTATTTAACTCAAGTCAGTTCAGCGTTGGTTCAGTTCAGATCAAAAACAGTATGAAGTTCACCACCACCGTGTGGTGCGGCTCGTTGTGGAATGAAGTCGTTATTTTTTTTCTTTTGCGCACAAAAAGTATTCTCGTAGCTTCGTAATATTACGGTTGAACCCCTGATGTCACATGGATTATTTTACCGATCTCCTTGCTACGTTTCTGGACGTTGATTGTGGTAGTTACCTTGGGAGGGTCAGAGAGCTGTCAGAATTCATCAAACATATCTTAATCTGTGTTCCGAAGATGAACGAAGGTCTTACGGGTTTAGAACGACATGAGGGTGAGTAATTAATTACAGAATTTTCATTTTTGGGTGAACTATCCCTTTAATTTCTCCAAATCTGCTCTGATGAAGGAACTCATCTACATCTTGGATGGCCCGAGGGTGAGTACATTTTTAGCAAATTTTCATTTTGGGTAAACTGTTCCTCTAAGCAACTTTGTTAATGTGTTGTTCCTTCACTTTATGGACCACCTAGTCCTGACATGTAAACTGAGGCTATAAAAAATAAACTAATGAAAAGGCTAATCCTCTGTTTGCTCTGGACTGTAAGACATGTCAGGGATCAACTAGATGCTTCTTCCTTTCCTAGAGAATCATAAAGGGAAAATCTCTCATTTCCTCTAAACTGATGTCAATGTTCATGTTACCTGCACATGATCATGTGACAGTTCTAATCAGAGGACAAACATATTAAAAAAAAATTTCCCCCTCAAAAATGGTCATTAGCTGGTACAATTTGGATTGATAAAGAAACCTATGAGCCCTTATAAAGATTTTACAAAATGTTTTCCATTTTTCTTTGCAATTTACATCAGACTGTGTAGTGGACGAGGTTTATGGGCATCTGAGGAAGAGACTTTTGGGGTTTGGTGTGTTATATAGTGAGTAAAGCTCATAACTCATAAATGCAAAGTTCTAATCATACAAAGAGCAAGTCAAGATGACATATTTACCCTTGAGCAAGACACTTAATTCAGATTACTGCAGGCAGGATGAAAGTGTCAGTGAAATTCTTTCTACTATTGCCTAGCATGTCTCTATATACAAAGAGTTTATGCAGTATTTTCCTTTTATAACTTTATGACTGTGGGGGTGAAATTATGTCTCTGGAAATTGTAGACTGAGTGACTGAGAATATTCCATGAACACCTTCAGATTGTGAAGGAGGAACCTGACACATTTCTGGTCAGATGGTAAAAAGCAGTTCTTCAGAGGCTGGTGTGATTCAGCGGGATCTATTCATAAACTGATCAACTCTGTGAACCGATACAGCTGTCATCTGTTGACATGAAAAGGCAGAACATATATTTGCATTTTAAAACACGTCTTCATTTCAGCAGAATATATAATGTGTGCTCTTATTCCAGTGAAATCATGAGCTGAGTTCCTCTGTGGTGAGTTCAGAGGAAGATAACTGTAGTGTGATGTTGGACAATAAACTAAAAAAAAATCTCACTTTACATTACAGAGCTGTTACTATATAGATCTAATGTTCTAATGAATATGCATTAACTTAAAATGTGACATTTGTGAAGAAGATTAAACACACTTTTAATATATTATTGTAGGCCTACATACACTATTACTATATTATATTATATTTATCATAGGACATTATTTTTTGATATATTAATTATTATTATTTTAGTTCTAATGAATTTACATGTACCTTAATGTACTTAATAATGTACTTATTTTGTGAAGAAGCTTGTAAATACACTTATTATTATTTATTATGAGTATTTTTATTAATGATTATTATATTAAGAACACAATAAGAAAATAATTTGATTTAAACTCAAGTCATTTACATTAGTATGATCATGTATAGCTATTTATTTGGTAAGTTGTCATGTAATAGCCCACCTAAGTAATTCAGTCATTATTGCAAAATAAACACTTTTGACTTCTAAATATAGTTTAGGCTATTATGGTCTTATATTATATAAGTTAAATGCTGCTCATAACCACTTCATATCAAACCTGTTTATTTTGCAATAATGATCAGCTGACTGATCGTCAGCTATTAGCTGATATAACTGATAATAACTGATCGATCAGCTATTAAGGCAAAGAGTAATTTTATCCATAATATAATTTGCTAGAAGGGTTGAAGCATCAGACGTGTGATCTGAAGTTTGCACTGATGTGTGTGAGTATGTACATGTGTGTAACCTTTGCAACTGGCGTCACGCATCGGCTACACACACACACACACACACACACTGAGAGTGAGTGAGGATCTCGGTGCGCAGTGCGGAGCTGAAAACATGAGCGGCTTTGCATTGATCATCCGGGTTTGTGCATGATGCATTAGACACACACAGGTGTGATTTGACAGAGATCATGTGTGCGATGCGCTCGAGCGTCTCTTCGCGGGGAAAGTGTCTTCATGAGTGTCCAAAGTAACAGCAACAGCACTGGAAGTTTGGACGGAGCGCCATCTTGCTCTCAGTTCTCGACTGGATCTCCGACCCCGGGCTCGGTTTCTCCGCTCGATATCTGCGCTCCGCGGAGGCCTAAGGAAGGTAAACCCGGCGTGAATGTGAATTTGAAGTTTGTTCATGTGAAATCGGTCGGGATTGTATAAGATTGACGTGTGATTTTGAGTAAATCGGGTCTCGAATCGAAGCGGTCGTGTCGGAGGCCGCTGATCTCTCGTCTGCTGACTGTGACTCTCTGTGTTTTTATAACAAGCATCGAGTCCTAGACACGAGCTGCTGTGTTTTAAACTGTTTGCGGTGGAATTCTGTCGCTTTTTGTGTTGATTGCACGGTTAATTTGACGCGAGGATGCCCATGGTCACCTATTAGGGAACTCAGTCAATGGCCGTGTCTCAAATCCTAGCGAGATGATTACCTAGACTGCATTTTTTTGGGCATCATAGGTGCGTATTTTTTGTGCTTTTTAATGTTGCCCCAACATGCTGTCTTTGTGTCTAGGTAGGCAGCTAGCTAACTTTAGGCTATGTTTTGACAAACAGCCAGTCTGATAAACACGAGTTGATGTTTTTGAGGTTTAGAGAGAGTATGTATTTATCACTGTGCAATGCAATGGATCAAAAATGAGACACAGTCTGTAGTTGCTGTCTGCATGCTTGAGAATGTTTATCACCCATGCATGCAATGCAACTGCCCAAAATGCTAGGTTGGTAGAAACTAGCTGGGTTTTAATGATGTTTTTAAGGTTGACATATGTATTTGTCACTCATGCTTGCTTGCAATGACCCATAATGCTGTCTGCTTACTAGCTTTTGAGACACAGCCAGAATATTATATATATATATATATATATATATATATAAGCTGATGTTTTTATGCTTGAGTATTATTTCTAGCACTTATGCATGTAGTGACTGGTCAATATATTAGCACAAGTTGGTGTTAATGTTTGAGTCAGTAATGCATGTAGGATGCTGTGTTGGTAGGCATCTCACTGGATTTTAATACAGTGCCAGTACCTGATAAACATGATTTTATGTTTTTATAGTTGAAAGTATTGAATTATTTATCTAGTATTCAATGCATGTTATGCGATATCTCAAGAATGCTGTCTTGGTAGGCAAAAGGTTTTTTGAGACACAACTTGTACCTGATACACATTAGTTGGTGTTCTGTATGTGTGAGAGTGTTTATTTATCTGCATGAAATGTTTTCTAGGTAGCCATGTTGAATTTGGACACATCAGATAAACATGAATTGGTGGGGTTGTGTGTTATTTCTTTCTCAAATATAATATGCATGTGCTGGAGAGGTGTTGCAGTTTTTTTTTTGTGTGTTGTTGCAGCTTGATATGTAGTTTTGTCCCTGGAATCAGCTGAATGGCTTTGAACCTTAAAGCAAAAGACCATCTGATACACATCTGATTTAGATGCATGTTTCAGCTTATACAGTTTCCTTTGTTTTTGATGAACCTGTAAGTGTTGTGCCGGTTGTTTTCTGTGATTTGTATCACGTCCACCAGAGACTCAGGCTGGTCTGTGTTAATATGTGCTGTTAACATGCGAATGTGAACTGATGAGTGTAATATCATGTGTTAATGCATTACTCAGATTCTCATGTCCAAGAATACGTTCTCAGCCATGTAATGGCATGCCCTGCCTTTAATTTTGTATCAATGTTTTGAAAGAGTGGAACCTTTTACCTGCTTTTCCTTTTTTTGCATTCACAAAAATTTTCATTTTGGGTGAAATTCCTTGAAAGCAGCACAACTGTTTTCAACATTAGTGTTGGGCGATATGCTCAATTTTCATATCGTCCTATCGTCAGCCTGTGAGATCGCCGATACATGATATTATCGTGCTAATTTATGTAATTATTTACATTATTTACATTTCATTGCGGGAAAGTGAACCAACTCCAGCATAAGGCTAAAAGCAGCCCTAATGTTTTTAAGGGGGTCATATAATGCTACATGCACTTTTACAAGTTGTTTGAACTGAAATGTGTGTTGGCAGTGTGTGTA
Source organism: Sinocyclocheilus rhinocerous (assembly GCF_001515625.1). Lineage (NCBI taxonomy): Eukaryota > Metazoa > Chordata > Actinopteri > Cypriniformes > Cyprinidae > Sinocyclocheilus > Sinocyclocheilus rhinocerous. The sequence goes on from NW_015647431.1 coordinate 1,259,116, forward strand.
CACAACCACCCTATAATGATAAAAATCCACCCAGTGATCGTCGTTTACTCTCGACATCTGAGCCGCAAAGACGCAGTGGATTACATTTGTTTCTGAAGGGAATGCTCCCCCGATCTAC